>NC_056751.1:406679065-406956565 GCF_019279795.1 Protopterus annectens
TTTGGAGACTGGAGAGAGAATAGCTATGGGGCGGTAATTGGTTAGTTCTGTAGAGGGGCCGTCTTTGTGGAGGGGAATTACATGTGATACTTTCCACAGTGTGGGAACGTAACTTTCTGACAGAGATTGGTTAATCAAGATGGATACTGGGTAGGCCAGAGCATCAGCTGCGATTTGTAGGTATTCACTTGGGAAGTTGTCTGCTGCTAATTTGGTGGGCTTAAGTTTAGTTAAGAGTTTTTTATGTTGGAGGTAGGTACAGGAGAAAAAGAGAAGGCAGTGGGGAGATTACTAGCTGAAGGTGTGGGTTGGAGGGGAGGGGGGTTGTGTTGGTTAGCTAGTGATAGTATGGTTTGTGTGAAGTGTGTGTGTTGAATGAGGTAGCAATATTTTTGGAGGAGTGAGGGATGTTAGGAGGAGGGATACTGACTTTACCTGGGTGGAGGATGGAGTTTATGGAGGACCAGAATTGTTTGGGGCTGTGTTGGGAGGAGTCTAGGGCAGACTGGTAGTATTGGAATTTGTCCTGTTTTATTAGCTTTTTGACTCTATTGTGTAGTTCTGGTAATTTCTGTCTAGTTGAGGGGGTTTTGGTTTTGTGCCAGTGCTCCCAGGCTTTATCCTTGTTTTTCATTTCTGACTTAGTGGTTTTCTGTAGCCATGGGGAGGGTTGTACTTTGGTTCTGAAAATTCATATGGGGGCATGGTAATTAAGGATGCTCAGGAAGGTAGTATTAAAAAATTCATCTGCGTCATCAAGACTGAGGTACTTTAGAGGATGCCAGTTACATTCTTTGAGGGATGAGATGAATGTGAGTGGGTTAAAATTTAGTTTTTTATGTATCTGATGGTAGATGACAGGTTTAGCTTGGTATAGGTATTTTTTGAGTAGGAATGTGGGGAGTGATCACTGAGGCTATCTGATAAGCAGCCTGTTATATATGACTGGGGGCTTTTACTGACTAGTATCCAATCCAGAGTAGTGTGCTTGCTGGAGTTTTTATTTACCCTGGTTGGTGACTGGACTAGTTGGGTGAAGCCATGAAGGTTTACATGATGGGTTGGATGGTTGCCAGAACAGGATTGCCAGTCAGTATTGAAATCACCTAAAATTATACTTTTTTGGGGGAGATGGTGGGTAGACCAGCTGAGGAGGTTTTTTAGTGGAGGGATGTTTTGGCCAGGTGAAGTAGCATCCAATTATGTTGATGGTATATATATATATATATATATATATATATATATATATATATGTGTGTGTGTGTGTGTGTGTGTGTGTGTGTGTGTGTGTGTGTAGATACTCAGACATTCACATGTATTTCAGCCTTTGTCATAAGTTCATAGTACTAGTCTAGCTGCCCTTGCAGGCCATTTTGTGATCTAATTAAACTATTCCATTTACAGACTCACCCATCCCATGGTTGATAATTATACATTATCCCTAATGAGAATAACTGGGATCATACCATAACATACCATAGATAATTTGAGAGTACCCATCCATAGGATAAAGCATTTAGGAGCTGCCTCTGTCTATTAGTACTACAGGGACAGTCCTGGTGAAAATTTTCTGTTTCCTATCCATAGATCCAAGATGCACTTGAATATTGACAGAGATGAACTTTGTTTTATGTGGATGGGGGGTCTGCTTCAGAGCAGTGTATCCTGTGCAAGATATGCCTGTCTCTCCAAACCATTCTGCTGATTTTGCAGAAGAGGTTTAGATCCTTAGACTGAGTACTTCTGATGCTATTTCACTTGCTGATGTACAGTAAATCCATCAGTACTAGGTCAGAGGAGGTTTTGTATGCAAATCACACATCACTTCTTTGTAATCAGTAAGATAATGACTATAGTGACAGAACTTTGAGTCTGTCCATGTAGGACATGTTGTTTAGGTCTTTTATCTTTTTAGTACAGTATCTCTGTGGGCGTACCAGTTGTTGCATGTGTCTAGACAGATAAATGTCAAAGGGGGAATTATATTCATTGACTGGCCTAATACGGGCTGAGTAAAGGGGGACAATGACATCTCTAGTTCTAGACATAATCCCTTTATTTATAAGCTGTGCAGTATAGAAGGATGTTAATAACAATAGACACATGTTGGTCAAAAGTTAGGTCACTGTCCACGTACGTTCCCGAATCCCAAATGACTGGGTCAGCTCTTAGGGGCATATAGTCAATGTGGTAGTTCTCTGGGGCTGATAACTTCTCAAAGTATACAATAATGCATTATTTCATATTTAGTTTCACTCCATGATTTTGGCACCATTTAGTTATTTGTGACAAACCTTCCTGCAGAATGGCTAAGTCATTTGAGAATTCGGTGACTGCTTCTAGCTTGCAATCATCTACAAACTTAGCAAGAAAGAGCCCTTTGGGATTGAGTTTTACTTCAGAAAAGTAGACGTCAAACAGGAGAGGTCCCAGCAAAAAACCCTAGGGGAATCCATTGTTGATTGGTCTGCTTGTGGAGGTAACTTCCCCTATTTTGATTTCCTGCGAGACAGTTGGCAATCCAGAGGATGACTCAGAGGTTTAGTCCCAGTTTATTTAGCTTTTCTACTATGCCTGAGTGGAGCACTGTGACAAAAGCTTTGGGCAAGTCGAAATATGTGGTGTAAACCATTTTGCCTTCATCCATTGCTTTGGTAGCCTTTTCAAAAAAGTACACCAGGTTGAGTAAGCATGACCTGCTCTTGACAAATCTCAGCTGAGATGGGTCCAGTGTTTGGAGCTTCCCTATGTCCTGATTGATTAGTTCCATAAGTCTTTCCATGGCTTTTCATGTGCTGCTGGTCAGACTTATGGGTCTATAATTGCCTGGGTCTGAGGAAGGTTTTCCCTTATGCAGGGGAATAACTCTAGCTGTTTTACATTCGCTTGGTACCAAACCTGTATAGAGGCTGATACTGAACAGTGTTATTAGGGGTGTGGCTAAATCATGTTTCATGCTGTTTAAGATGCATCCAGGGATATTGTCAGGAACCATTGATGCACTAATTTTAGCATTTGATATAACTGTTAGGAAATGGTCTTGTGTGATAGCTGGAGGCGAGACAGTTTCAGGTATATCTTGAGGGACAAACTAAGGGGAGATAGGGGTAAAGTCAGAGTTAAATTTATTGGCCAGAGGGTTCACTCTATCTTCAGCCTCATTGTAGGTAACATTGTTCACAATCAGCTCAACACATTGCTGTAATGGCTTTTGAGATTACGAACATAACTAAAAAAGGTCTTGTGGTTGTCTTCGGCCTGGATAGCTATTTTAGCCTCAAACTTGGCTTTGGTAGATTTTATTAAGCTCCTGAGTTGTTTGTTTATTTTGGTGAAAAGGGCTCTAACATTCTGGGAATTAATCTTCTTACTTTTGGTGAAAATTATTTTCCTTTTAATGTAAAGCTTGTTGATGTTATGGTTTCACCATGTGGGACTGTTCCTGAGGTTTGCCCTGCACGTGTTCCTACAAGATACAGCTGCATCTATGCAACAGTTTGCATGCTGGTATACTGTGATGGTGGTATACAATTCTGCATATTCAGTGGAGTTAACTGGTGGGAATTTTAAGCTTGCTAGTGTATTGATTAGGAGTAGTTAGTTTGTCTTGAAGAAATTTCTAAAGGTCCCTTGGATAGAAGGATGTTTCGTTTTAATTTTATTTTGAAGGAGACTGCTTTATGGTAAAACCTGTCAAGTGACAAAGATATGCAAGGGACAGTGCAAGATGTTCCCATATTTGTAAGGACAAGATCCAAGATGTTATTCCCCCCGTGGATGCTCTAATTGTTTGAGGGCACTTGTATTGACAAAGTCCTGGAATCTCTGTGCTTGTTCATTAGTGGAGGTCTCGGTCTCCCAGTCTGTAGCTGGATGGTTTAGATTACCTAGGAAATTAGTACTGAGTTTTTAATACTGAGTGATTCTAGATCCTGTAGACAGGTGTTGTGGCTTTCTTGTTTCATAGAGGGAGTTTTATAGCTAGATAACATATTGTAAGGGATCTTTCTGATGGTTATTTGGCCATGAAGAAGCTCTAGTGCATCATATTGCTTTATCAGCCTTGATGAGAATTTCTTTTGAATGAATATTGAGACACTTCCACCTTTTTTCCCCTCCTGCACAGTATCTGGTCTAAATGTGTGGAACACTGGAGTGCTTTCCTCTATTCATGTTTCAGTCACTATACAGACGTCAATGTCTTGCAGGGTGAGAAGGGCTTGTAGAGAGTTGAGTTTCTTGTTTCATTTGCTAGCATTGATTAGTAACACCTTCATAATTTCCTTAGCTTGTTTTGTTGTGTTGGTAGGTTTATCAGGTTGGCATTGCCTAAAAAAGACACTATGGGGATGGGCAATGTCTTTTCCAATAATCAAACTCTAGAGGGGGCAGATGCAGGCCATCCCCAGCAAAGCAGAGTGGTCTGTTGATCATAACCTCCCAAGCTGAAAAATGTTGGTTCCCCTTTGAATGACACCAAAAACTAAACCAATTATATGATAAAATTATAAGGTTGATTAGGAGGATATATAAGGAATCTGAGGCAAAAATTAAAGTAGATGGGCTCCTCTCTGATAATTCCTGCTTGAGCAGAGGAACCAGGTAGGGGTGTCCTCTTTCCCCTTTGTTATTTGCATTATATTTTGAGCCATTGGAAAAGATAATAAGAGACTCAGAAATTCAAGGATATAATTGGCAGGGTAGTCAAGAAAAGCTGTCTCTATGTGCAGATGATATTATACCTGTTAAAACCAGAAAAAGACATTTCATTGTTGTGAAACATTTTGAGACAGTTTCATGTCTTTTTGAGATACAAAATTAATGAAGCTAAAACAAAGGCAATAGCTGTAAATTATGTACCCACACATGAATTGGTTCAGCAATATCCATATTTATGGGGGCATGATAAAATGACGTATTTAGGAGTATGGATTAAAAATTATTCTGGTGTGGCAGCTAAGGCTATGTGGGAAGAGACTAAACAAAAGATAATATAAAAACTGAGAAATTGGAAGCTCTGTTATATGGATATGGATATGGATAGTAAGATATAAGTAGTTAAAATGTTTTAGTCCCTTTAGTCTTATACACAGGTCGGGCATATTTTTTTATCAACCAGAGAAGTTATGGATAGTAATTAATAAAGAGGTGAAATATTTTATCTGGGAGGGGAAGGCAGCAAGAGTCAAGTGGGATAAGTTGACTCTTCCAATATAACAAGGTGGATTGGGTTTATTCAATTTGAAGGGGTATTTCAGAGCTACACAGTTAATGCTCCTATACATAGCACAAACAGAAAACTATTCAAAGTGAAAAGGGATGATGATGAAACATGGGGAAAGCTCAAGAAACAAGGAGAGACTGGGATTTTGGATGCATGTCCTTAAGGAGAATAACAATAATCATGCAGAATATTATATTCTTAAAGTAGCAGAAAATATTCTAAGAACTAAGCCAACACAGGAATGGAGAAAGGAGATTCTGACAATAGGGATGACTATAATTAGGGACACAGACAACAGGCAATAGGGGGATGGAATTTATTGGAGAAAACTGGCAATGGAACCAAAATATTATGAGCAAATAACTAGAGAGGGAAAGGTAATAGCTTGGGAAGACACCAAGAATTTGTTTGGACTGTATGTTAGAGATTGCCATCCCTATCAAGGACTGATATCAGAGTATAGGCAAAAGAAAAAATAGGGGGGTCCTAAATGAAAGACCAGCACTGGTGTAGTTTTTAGTAGAATCAGGAGCAGAAGCTGCTGTTAAAAAGGAATAATTAGTAGAACACAGAAAATATTGCATGGTAACTGTAGGAATCAATTAGAGGAGGTTAGGAAGGATTGGAAAGAAAGACTGGATAAGCAATTCACAAATTAACAATAGGGGATATGTGTATGTCTCCCAAATATGCAACAAAATCTAGAAGATATAGGATTTTTGCTTGGAAATGTTTACATAGGTATTTTTATACCCCAAGTAGGCTCCAGAGAATTTTTCCTCAGGTAGACAGCAAATGTTGGAAGTGTGATGGGGAAGAAAGAGGTATTTAGGGACATATATTCTGGGAGTGTAATGAGTTGGCAGACTTTAAAGATTCTCTGCAGACTACTCTGTCAGAGATACTGGGTGGGCAAATTGGTGTATCATGGGATGATTTTTATGAGCTATGATATAGAATCAGAATTACCTAGACATTGTAAGGCCTTGCTGAGTCTAATTGTGGTGGCTGCCAAAAAAGCAATTACTAGAAAATGGAAATCAAAGTCTAAACCAACTATACTAGAAGTAGTGAATATAGTAACAAAGATAACACAACTGGACTTGGGATCTTTAGAAAAAGGTAGGAGCAAATTACAAAGGAAAAAATGGGAATTGTGGGAACAATACATACAGGGGAGGAATGAGGTTTAAAAGAATGCAGGATTTGAATGAGCTATGTAATGTCTGACTGACAATGATTGGGTAGATTATAAGTGATGTATAATGCTTTCAACTGAAATTATGTCAATATGGTATGTGCTGTATAATGTTTGCAGCTAAGATTATGTCAATATGGTTTGTTTTCATTTATAAAACTGTATGGTTGCGTATGTTATAAGTGATAATTTAATAAATATGTTTCTTGTTTAAAAAATAAGCTAATTATTGAAGTCAATTATTTTTTACTCATATCACAGCATCAGCCTTGGAGAAGTAAGAATGCTGTTCAATGTTAGGCTCATACCTGCCTTGGACACACAGTCTGAGAGCTCCAGCATATCTCTCTTCATATGGTCCAGGGAGGTACACCTTAAATCATTGACACTGGCATGAACTATGATAGAGTCATACTGGTACTTATTATTCAGGGATTTGAGTGCATGTGTGATCTGACAGATCCTGGCACCAGATGAGAAACTAACTATCAATCGTTCCTTACTCAGCCATGTAAGAGGCACACCCATATGTCTTACAGTGGAGTTACCTATAATGAGAATCTTTAGTTGGGCTGATGCCTGCCTTATGGGCTCAGAATATTTGACTTTGGGACTCTTTGTGCTATATGAAGAGGTAGGCTTTATTTGCTGAGGGTGCGTTGAGCCTGTCTGTGTTTTTGAGGTCTTTGCAGTTTATTCAAGTTATTCTTTATAACCTCAGCATATGATGGATTATATGCATTATGATAGCCTTGGAGATATACTGTGTGTGGTGTAATGCTGACACTTTTGGTGTCTGAATTTACTGTATGTGAGATTTTTGCCTCCAAACTTATAATATATATGTACATATCTCACACATCCAGATCAAAAGAGTTCACTGGGCCCTTCTATGCATCACTCATCAGACCCATCATAGAGTACAATGCCCCATTTGGGATGTACCTTACAAGACACCTGCAGCAACTGGAAAGACCACAGAAGTACCTCACCAAGAGGATCACTGGCCTCAAGCAGATGTTCTATGCAGCTCGACTGAAGAAACTCCAGATGTACTCTGTCGCATACCGTCTACTCAGAGGTGATCTCTGCCTGACATACAAGACCATGTCCAACCCAGAATTGATGGACATGCTCCACCTAAAGAAAACCATATCCCCTCGAGCCACATGCTCCAGGGATCTAAACCTCACCACAACAATAAATAGGAAGTGCTGGAAGGATAGATTCCTGTCCCAGAGACTTCCCATGCTCTGCAACAAGATTCCAATCTACATTAGGCAGAGCTCCTCGCTAACCCTCTTCAAGAGAAACCTTGACGAGTGGATGGGAAACAGAAAGTTTACCCCAGGGATCACTTCAATGGCTCTGCTGGACAAAGGCACAGGGAACTAATCTAAGGGGGCACCGAAAGCCAACACATTCCGGCTAGGCTTATAAATGCCTTTGGGCAGATAGCCTAGTACCTACCTATGAACCTATGAACCTATGGTATTATGCTGTTTGATAGATGATCATCAGAAAGCGTAAGATAATTCTTACACTGTCTCAAGATACCCATCTCAATCAAGCTGGCTAGAGAAGTTGTTGGGAAGTGTTAGTCCATGATACCATGATACCAACAGGAATGATGCGGGGGGGGGGGGTTAGGGGTAACTATAACTGCTTGAAGTTAGGTTTGTTTAGAATAATGTTCGCTTGGTCTTGGTACTGAATATTTAAAGTTCAGTATAAAACAACTAGCCTGGAAATCTTCTCCTGCTACCAGCAAGAATCAGTAAACAAATTATAGTAAAAAAAATCACTAATTTAACACTAAAATCAGTACACTAAATTCAGTATTAAGCAATTTTATCAAAGTTTTTGTTCTGAAATTTATAACACTAAGTATGACTGAATAAAATTCTTTGCTGTCTAGAACAATCTTTTTAATTAACTTCAATAACTATGTTATTGAAACCTTATGGATACATCCTATAGCAGGAGTTTATGAAAATTCTGATAATTTTTTAAAAAGTATAAAATGTAATATCCACAGATTAAATTTAGTGTGACTACACAGCATACAATTACTGTTTATTTACTTATTGTTCAGCTGTCTTTTGCACAGGTGAGCAGAAGTTTAAAATCTCTATTCCAGTTGGATCCTTCTCAGATGGCTCTTCAGTCAGTAGCAAAATGATTTACAGAATATTTTTTATATGTATTTTCCCAAAAAGGAAAGGTGAATAACACTGCACAAGGAGGCTTCTTATATGAGTAGGAGCCAACTTGGAGAAACAAAGCAAGCACATTCAGTTGTTGCCCAGATTTGTGAATTGGAATGCAGAAATGCAACTGAATGCTGTAATCCTGTAAGTGCCCAGTGCTGAAATGAGCAAGACATATAAATATACTGGTTGCCAGTGGAAACATGGGAAGCTGTGAGCATGAAATATAGAGTATTTTATATATTACAATATAATGTTACACAATGTTCTAAAAGCAAATATAGTCTAAAAACCACTTGAATAACAGCTAAATTCTGACTGCATGCCCAATTAAAAAATAAATATATATGTACACACACACACACACATATATATATATATATATATATATATATATATATATATATATATCTGAAAACAGAAGTGGGGGGGGGGTGGAGCATATGTAATACAGACATACTCATACCAATTCCTTATTGCAATAAATCTGGACAAAGCCAAAAATAATGGGGGAACAAAGGCTCAGAAATAGTGACAGATTTTAAATATTGCTCTTATAAATGTAGAAAGTTGTTAGATTAACAGGTTTTGCATTAGTAAGCATTTTCTGAACTATATGAAGTCTGAAACTCAAATGTCTCCCATTATTTAGTGACTTCAGTCCTCAGTGATTTGACAGAAAACCACACATTTTATGAGGAACAACCCAAAATATGATGTGAAAATCAGGACATTCTGCGAAAGTCTAGACAGTTGAGAGGTATGGACATACTTTCTTAAAAGAATGTAATGATAGCTATCACTTCTGAAGTGATGTAGATACAAACCATGTATTAAGGCATACATATGAATTTAGTCTGAGGTATGTAAATATACCATTTTCTTAAGGGCACCTATAACTATCTTCACCATAATAGTAATAGGGAGCTCTCCTGTTATTAAGAGAAAGCTCTCACAAGCTACACTCCAGCATGCATTTCCTGCTGAGTATGAGCAAATTGAAAGGAATAACTGAGTTAAGTTCACCTCTTGCTGCTGATACAAAGGCGGACTGCATTATCTTCTCTAAAATAAGCAGATTTCACAATAAGGAAATGAGTCACACAGCAACACCAAGGAAGATCCATTTTGACTTTGGTGAAACAGATATGGCAGCCAAGTAAACCTTCTTAGAGGTATAACTCAGACTAGAATCAAAATGCCACTATGCCAGTTTAGAATGGCAGAACTTGTGCAGAAAATGGATCTAACCCCTTTAACTCAGCTAAGACAAAAAGGACCACTTTTTCCTATATGATCTTCTAGTACTGGACTTCTAGGAAGTGAAGAGAATAGGCACAACTCTCTCAGAAAAAATCTGGATTAGCTGCAACTATTAGGCTAATAACCCCAGAGGGTATTTTTAAGCCTGGCCATGCTTCCCAAATTTATCTGACAAGTTTTGATGCCCTAGGGTTATTTTAAGGGGTACATGTAGGCTTGGGCATGGATGGTCAAGTATTTACAGACTGCCTCTGTCTACTAGAGATACAGGTGCCAGACCTAGGGTAAATTTCTGATTCCACATCCTCTGTTCCAAGTTACTCTTGAATTGGTTTAAGGAAAAATTCTGCTTCACATGGATAAGAAGTCTGTTCCAGAGATGGGCTAATCTCAGTGACACATACCTGTCTCTTCAGCATCTCCTATTTATGATGCAGACAAGGTTTAGGTCCCCAGGTTGAGTACTTCTGATGCTATTTGTATTGCAGATGTGCAATTGGTCTATCAGAGCAGGATCAAAGAATGCTTTGTAGGTCAGATATAGATCTCCTCTCAAAAGTCTTATGAGACCAAGTACAAGGACAGGGCTTTGAGGCAGTCCATGTAGGGCATGTTGTTCACACCCTGTATTCTTTTTGTGAGAAATTGGTGTGGATGCTTCAGTTGTTCCATATGCCTGGTCAGGTACATTCCAGAGGTAGTGATGTACTCAGTGATTGGTCTAATGTGGGCCAATGTACAATGGAACAATGACATCTTTAGACCTAGTTGCCAAACTCTTGCTTATAAGTTGGACAATATAAAATTATTTCCTTGCTAGCGTAGATACACAATGGCTACAGGCCAGATTGCTAGCTATGTGTGTTCCCAAATCCCTTACCGCTGGGTCTGCTCCCATGAATATGGTATTGGGTTGAATGGGGAGTGTCTCCAGTACATTTAAGTATGTGGTATGGGTTTCCTGGATCAAAAAGGGGGAACTATAGCTTGCAAGGATATGGTATGGGACTTTGTCTATGGTAATTTGGACATGAAGCTCAAGTGCATCATTCTGTTTGACCAGCCTTGAGGTATGTTTTTTTTTTTTTTTTTTTTTGAGGTGTGTTTGGTTTTGATATTACAGTGCAGCAGCTGGTCTATAATATATGGAAGACATTATTGCCCTCATTGCTGGGGTTCTCTATACAGATTTAAGCAATGTCTCAGTAACTGCACAGATGTCTACATATGCAGGGTAAGGAGAATGAACTTTCTTGTTTAGACTCCTGGCACTGAGCAGTAACATCTTAAGATTTTCTTGGGTTGGTTTTGCTGTGTTGGATGGTTTAGCAAGTTTGGTGATGCCTAAAAAATGCACTATGGGAGTGGACAAGTTTGTCCTGCCAAGTTGACAAATAGTGTATCTTCTTTAAGTGGCACCAAAAACTAAGCCGATTATTAATGCCAATTATCTTCTGCTCAAATTGTGGCATTGTCCTTGGACAAGGTAGAATGCTGCTCATTACTAAGCTCATACTGGCCTGGGACACACAGTCTGAGAACTCCATCATGTCTCTTTTCATATAGTCCAGGGAGGTACGTCTTAGATCATTTACACCCACATGGACTATGACTAAGTCATACTGGTACCTGTGGTTTAATGACCTATGTGCATGCATGATCTGGCAGATCCTGGCCCATGATAGGCAACTTACAGCAACTCTCTCCTTACTCATTCTCATGAGTAGGACACCTGTGTCTCACATGGGAGTCTGCTATGACCAAAATATTGTGTGGTGTGGTGCTTTGACTTATAGGCTTAGAATCTGAGATACCGTGATATATGACTATATGTCTCCTGGTGGGTGTTGCTTTGGTAGACTGCTTTAGAGGTTGATAAGGTTATTTATTGTAAGTGTAATATCTGTGAGTCTTTTAGAGATTAGGAGGATTACATTTAACAGGCTCAGTATACATGGGTCGATGTGTGTGGTCCATACTATGTGTGGTCCGTGCAATGCATATGTGTTTCCGACAACCTGTTTGTTATTATAAGTGCTTGTACATGAGAGCCTTGCCTCCAGTGATACATCTGTCACATGCCATATTACTTCATTTAAGAATTAGGTGAATGCCAGTAAATATGAGATATTTGCTACATTGCCTCAGGATGCCCATATCCACCAAATTGGCTGCAGAGGTAGTGGGAAAGTGCATATCCATGGTTGCAAATCCTTATTACACGATATACAATGGGATTGTACAAGAGGGGTTAACAGCTGATTAGCTTGAGTGTTATAAGATTAATGACTACAATCAAGACTATTTAAGATTAAATTCATGGGGCAATGTTTATCAACATGCAAATTAGTTGCTCTTTGTGCAACTAAATACTAAGAAAATTTCAGAGGTAGTTTTATTGGGAAAATTTAATTTCTATGTGCCTGCATCAATACAGGGCACTGCAATCCTCCATTTTGTGATGCCAAGCCTCATACAAATGCTGTGCCTCTATACAGTATTCAGAAAACCAGTAAACAAGTAGATAGCCCTCTGGCCAATCACAAAAGGCACAATCTAAAGTTGCCTGTGTGATTCTCAGCTCAGAGTGAGCTCAAGCTATTCTCCACTGCCAATAGAGTGCAGATCTAACTCTTCTGATATTAAATCACTGAAAGAGCCTGGAAGTGCTCACGGTAACTCAAGTAGCAAACAGGTAAGGTCTCAGGCCTGCTGCTGCCACCTTGCAGAAACTGCTAGACAGTTGCCAAGAAACATGGCCATTGTCATCACAGACTTGCTAGAAGAAGTCTTTGTCACTGGGCCCCTTCCTGAATTCTTCTCATTTACAACCAATGCTGAAAAAATTGAAGTGGACTTTTCTGGGTTTTGGGCAAAGAATATTGTGGAGAAGAAATAGTTACTAGGCTCACCAGCCTAAGAACTAGTGGATTGTACAGGCAGTAGTTATGTATAAAAATTGTTTTGTAATTTCAGTGAGAGGTTGAGAGTATTCTGTTTAAGGACAGTACTTGGAGAGTATCATACAGTAAGCACAAAGTCTTAACCTTGTGAAGAGCGTGTGCAGCACCAGGATTGGTTAAAATGTTGTTTAAGCATTGCTTTAAAACAAATGAGTTTGTCGGAGAGTTTTATTTGTGTGGGGATGCTATTCCATAGTTTAGCAACATATTGGGAGTAAAGTGAGTGTTCTGCAACATTATTTGACTTATTTGTGAGTTGTACAAAGTTGTTACTACAACAGAGGTACCGTGCTGGACAGTAGGGCAGCCAGTAATATATTTTTTAGTGCAGGGCATTTTTCTGGATGATGAATATATTTGTGTGCTGTAGTTAGTTGTGAATATGTTAGGTAGTTGAGCAGTTCAAGCCAGTTTAATTGCTTTAAGCTATGACAATGTTGAGTCCTGTGAGGGAGATTGGTGGCAAATTTAGCTATTTTATTGTAGCAGGAGATGAGTTTCTTTCTCTGAGTATTGTTTAAGTTTGTTAGTTTAGGAGCAGCATATAAGAGAGTTGGCAGTAAGAAGGTGGTGTCTAGAGTTTTTCTTGCAGTATCTGTAAGGAATCCATTGATCCTATAAAGGGAGCCTAGTTTCTGGCGTGTAGATTTAATGGTGTGCAGTAAATGCTGGTCGTATTTCAGATTGTTATCTATTATGACACCTAAAAGTTTACTGTAAGCTACATTTTCAAGGACAGTATTATTTGCTGACTTTATGGTGAAAGATTGCTTTTGATTTTGGCAACTTTTTGATGTAAAAAGCATTAACTTAGTTTTCTTGGGTTCAAGTAGGAAGTTTGATTCTTTGAGCCAGGTTCTACAGAGGAGAGGGATTTTGGGTAATGTCTTGAAGCTTATTTATTGCTGAGGTTACACATATTAATGTTGAGTTGCCTGTGTGGAGGTTATTAATAAATATATTAAATAGGAGAGGACCCAGGATAGAGCCCTGATAAGCACCTATAGTAACTGGTTGAAAGGATGAGTAGGTTTGTTGCCATTTAATAGCGTGTTGCCTTCCAGATAAGTAACTAAGAAACTACGATAAGGAGTATTGTGTAAGTCCTATTGAGCCGAGTCGAATGAGCAGTCGGTGGTGTGAGACAATATCAAATGCCTTTGACAATTCTAAGAACATGGTGGATACAAGCAGACCATTTTTTCTATGTTGGTTTATTACATTGATAAAATGCAGTAGAGTGATAGTGGTGCTGTACTGGGGCTTAAAGCCATGTTATAATTCTGGAAGGAGGTTATTTGAGGTTAGATATTGCATTAGCTATATATATATATATATATATATATATATATATATATATATAGATGCATTTCTCTAGTATTTTGTGGAGAGGGAGAGAATCCCTTTTGGTCTGTAGTTATTAAAATCTGTAGATGTGCCGCTTTTCTGCAGTGGTATGATGCAGGTTTTTGTCTGCAGTGATGGGACTTATCTTACTGCTATGGGCCTATTTATTAATATGGACACAGGGAAGGCTATGACTTCTGTGGCCATTTTTAGGTAGTCTGATGTTAATTGGTCTGCAGCTACTGAGGTAGTTTTTCATTTAAGGAGTAACTTCATTATGAGTGAGGTGTGTACTGGACTAAAACTGAAGAGCTGTGGGTGGTTTTGGTTGGACAGGGGTAGAGAGAGGGGGACAGATATATTAGTGTCTAAGGGAGATAATATTGATTGTATGAAGTGGGAATTAAACTGTATGGGGGAATACTCTGTTGCATTGTCTGTTTTTGGAGTGGGAGTGATGGTCTTGCCAGGACAGAGTAGTTTATTTAGAGATGACCAAAAATGTTTTGGGTTGTTTTGAAGTTTGTCTTGTAGGTTGGTACAGTATGTTTGCATGTCCTGTTTGACATGGAGTTTCTCAAGGTTTCTAATATGTCTAAAATGCTGGAAGGCATTCTAAGTTCTGTTTTTATACCAATTTTTCCAGGCTTTATTCCGTTTTATCATGAGTCTTTTGTTTCTTTTGTTAGCCGTGGTGCGAAGTTGGACTTTACTCTTTTATTATGTATTGGTGCTAGATTATTTAAGGTCTGTAAGAATATGTTGTTAAAGTGTTCTGCAGCAGTATCTAGTGGCATTGTTCTAAGTACATTCTAGTTATACTGTTTTAATGTTTAGTTGAAAATATTTTTGCAGAAATTGGTTGTATTTTGTATTTGGTTATAGATAATATGTTTAGGTTATGGTGAGTTCTAATGGCATATGTTGGTATGTGGTCATTTATCTGAGAGGCAGCCTACTTTTTTCAGTTTGTCTAGTTTGTTTGTAAGGATCCAGTCTAATGTTGAATGCTTCCCTGAAGTTTTATTGATTTTACTGGATGTAGTTATTAATTGTTTGAAGTTGTACAAGTTTATGGATTCAGTGAGGATAGTGGAGTGTATGAGTTGCCAGTCTATATTTAAGTCTCCAAGTATTATAGTATTGTGGTTAATTTGTTGGGATATCCAATGCAGGATGTTTTCAGCAGTATTGGTGTTATTCCATGGTGGTATATAAATTGCTATTAAGCATATAGTTCCCCTAGTGTTGATTTTTAGGAGTGTTATTAGAAGTTCAGCAGTGTTAAATGTGGGTATTTCCTGTGGGAGTAAAGTGATGGTTAGGGAATTTTTATAGATGATTGCTACACCACCTGCACATTTTTTTTATCCGTCATGCCTGAGTATATTTTATCTGGGGGGGGTGATCTCACTATCCTTTATTTCTTTTTTAACCAGGTTTCAGTAGCTATGACTATATCAGTAGTAGGAAGGTAGGCGTGTATTTAATGGACTTTACTGCACACACTTCTTAGGTTCATATTTAGTAAGGTGAGTTTGGGTTCTGTTTTTTTTTTTTTTTTTTTTGAGAGGTATTAGGTGACTGGTTTATTTCAGTTTTGGAAGTGATGTTTTTATGAACAGTGGGACCTGGGTTGGGGTGAATAGCTCCTCTAATTTTTTGAATTGATATTTTAGAGAGAGAGAGAGAGAAGAGTGTGTCTAGTTATATTTTGTTCTTTGATATTTGATCATAAATTTGGATACTTAGTTTTAAGATATTTATAGATAACTATATGAGATGTGGTTTGTTTGTAGAAATAGGTTGCTATGCAGAAAGACAGGCTGGGTAGATGTTGATATTGTTTGTGAGGACTGGTTGAAGTCCTATGCATTTGAAGGGGGGGGGGGGGATTTGATAATTGGTGATGAAGGCTAATAGAGTTAAGATAAATAGTAGAATAATCTGAGTTAGGAGCATCTTATTTAACTTGGGTTTTATCTTTGCTGTAAATTAGAATTACAAAATGTTAGGAGGGTACTGGGTTGGTTGTAGAGATGTAATGGGATAGTTATAGGCAGTGGCGGCTGGTGACTTCAAATCAAAGGGAGGTTGCAGGAGACAGCTGAATGGGTGGGATCAATGGGAAGGGGTGTGGCCAACTAGAAAAGGGAGGGGCTATGTTCAAAACCACAAAAACTGTAACTTTAATTAAATACGCTGCCCTGGGTGCCAAACCATCATTATGAGAGTCCAATTAAGACAAAATTAAATGTAGAAGAAAAAAATATTTCAATGCATTGGCTGCATGAAGCTTACTTAATATCTAGATAGAAACAAAATGGTTGTGAGGCATGAAAAAATAAATAACTTTTTAAATACATTACTGGAATGCCAGTCAAAATCAAGTATAAGAAAAACAAGCAGCACTCAACGCAAACCACTTCTTCTTGCACTGCAGTTCTAATTATAATTTATATTCAGCTTTATTAAAGTACCGAGTAACATGCTGAAAGTAGCAATCTTACCCCCACTTGTAAAAATGTTTCTTATCCAAAAAAGACCTGCTGCCTGACAACAACTATCTACTTGTTTCATGGGGAAAACATGATCAAAGTAAAAAATGAAAAGTAGAAACAAGCTCATAATACATTGCTTAAAGGATTACTGCACAGGTTATGGACCACACATGATAGATTGGCATTCTGTTTAGTTTTCAGGTAAAGCCTGCAAAGATGATTGCAAGTCTCCAACAAATGTAATGAGCTTCTTAAAATAATGTAATCCTGTACTTTATTACAAATACTGTCATATGCATTTCAATACCCAAGGCTTATACGTTATCTAGCTATGTAAGTATTCTCTGTATGGCAACAACAGAAAGGCTTTCAGTGTTGGCAGTTCTTTAACAGTATGCTTATTAAAGCTTACTTGCATCTTACAATCTCAGACAAGCTTATCTGATGGTCATTAAAGCATTGCTACTTAAACACAGAGCAGCAGGCACTTTCTGAATAATAATAAGCATAAATCAACTGTATAAAAATATGACAGAAACCAGAACATTCTGCAAAATCAAGGACAGATGAAAAGCCACTGTAGTACTTGTGTCTACCTTGGATGGGGGGATACTCTGCACATTTACACTGCATAACTGCTCCTTGCCTTGCTTGGACACATCCAGACTCTCTACATGGGGGAGTGGGGTGCAACAAGTATGTCACAATTTGAAATGCTTCTGGCTGACTGTGATGGCCCTGATACATTTGTCATACCTCTCAACCTCAGAGCAAGAAATATGGACAAAGCCATACATAGAAGTGGGACAAAGCCCCAAAAATAAGGACAATTTTTTAAAATATTTATCTTATGAACTTAGAAAGATAATAGAATAGTAGGTCTTGCATTAGTATGAATTTTCTGAAGGGTATGAAATCTGAAACTCAAATGTCTGTCATTATTTTCTAACTTCAGTCTTTAATGATTTGCCACTAATTTGCCAAAAAAACATAATTTTATGAAAAATGGACCAAAAATGTGATGCAAAAATATAAAATAGCTACACAACACAGCTGGGGACCTGTCAAAGAAGGGACACTTTTTTAATATTAGCACTGCTAACTTGAGCAGCTGCCAAAATAAAAGAATCTACATGCATTTCTGAAATAAAAGTAATCTATAACTGATTATTACAGTTAATTATTAATTGTAAACCCTCCATGTTTTCTTCCAAAATTGTCATTTTGCAGAGGGATTATTAGGGGAAGAGCAACATTTTGAGCCAAAATCAGGGACAGTTGAGAGGTTTGGATATGCCTAATTCTATAAAGCAATTTATTTGCACATACCTCTCAACCTGTTAATGCAGGAAATCTGGACAAGGCCAAATATATTGAGGGAACATATAAACATTACTAAAAATTGCTCATGTATAAACTGAGACAGTTGATAGAATAACATGTCTTGCTTTAGCATGCATTTTATTTTTCTGAAGGTTATGAAGTCTAAAACTCAGTGTCTGTCATTATTTAGTGACTTAATTCCTAAATGATTTGCCAGAAAACCACAAATTTTATGAGAAGCAAACGAAAAATAAGAAGCAAAAATCTATTCATTCTGTGAAAATCTGGACAGTTGAGAGGTATAGTTCAGCCGGGGCTGTCTTTGAGTTTTCCACCCTTCTCTCTCACAAAATCATGGTCAAATGGAGCCTCCCCCCTGCAGCCATTCCAATGAACCATTACTTGGCTATTTCACCCCATTTACCATAAATACTAATGTGCATACTCCTTTACTTCTACGATGATTTGGACTTCATTTGAAAGTTTTATTTTGCATTTTACAGTACAAACACTATGACATCTGCTAAACAAAACAATGCAGCCTCACAATGAAAACAGACTTAGCATTAAAACTTCTCTGCCCCTGAAACTCCCATTTATTGAAACAGCAGTGAAACCCACATTCAAAGAAAATACATTTGGCTGGTGGCAGATAAAGATTAACTTTGGGCTATTTTCAAATGATAGGCCCCTTGCAAACAAAACATAAATGTGTTCTGTGATGTACCTTCCAGATTGCATTTAATTATATTCCTTGTATAATACAGTACAGTTGTGAGAGGGTTTTTTAAATGTATTGTTTTGAACATTTTTCCAGTAAACAATGAAACAAAATGCATGCACCAATAATGACAAAACTGCCCACCTGAGAACATTTCCATCATAAACGTCTACTCAAACTTCTACAATCCACCAGTATCAGTAAATACGCACAATCTCTGCAGAAGTAAAAGTCATCTAAATAATTCCACATTAAAAAGATCTGTAACTAATGAAGAGGTTGCTGCTAGCAAACAACTTTATATTTCATTGTTTCATCTATAAATAAAGTGCCTGTTGCCCTTGAGGAATAAATTGCCGATATTACATTAAAAATTATAAGCTAGCAATATTGCAATAGGGAATGGATGGCAAATAATGGACGAGTTCATAGCTACTAGGTATCTTCGTCAAAGAGAACATTCTCAAGACTGCAGCATCCATCCCATTTACAACACAGTATAATATCAGCAATGCATCTACATACTGTGGGAGTAGAACCCACAGCCTTCTGCATCAAAAGCAAGTACACTACCTGTTGTGCTATTAACAATGCAAGCAGTCCTACCATAAGCAGCACTAAACTTCTTTTCTCCTGCAGCTCTCAGGTCCTTGTCAAATCTACTTGACACTCATCTGTATCTCTAAACTTTGCAGCACAAGAAATCTGGAAAAAGCCAAAATGAATTGGGGAGGGACAAAAGCCCACAAACCAGGGACACATTTTAAACATTGCTTGTATAATCTTGGAAAGTTGCTAGAATAAAATGCTGTGTTACCATCATGCATTTCACTACCAAGTCTTGAACTCAGAACTCTGTGCCAAACAGTCAGAGCAACATACCACTATACCAAATCAGCTGTTTTGTGAAAGAGAGGAAGATTGAAACTTAAATGGCTACCATTTAGTGAATTTAGTTCTCACCATAGTTGTCAACCTCTTAGCACAAAACACCTGGACAAAGCCAGTAATGGGGGAATACAGCCCTCAAACATATTCAGTGAATTCAGTTCTTACCATAGCTCTCAACCTTAGCACAAAAAACGTGGACAAAGCCAATAATGGGGAATACAGTCCCAAAAATAGGGGCAAACTTCAAATATTCATCTTATAAACTTAGAAAATTGGTAGAATAAAAGGTTTTGTGTTACTGTATACTTTCTGAAGAATATGAAGTCTGAAATTCAAATGCCTGTCAATTTTACTTATTTAACATTTGTTAACCAGTAAAGTCTGACTTGGAGCAAAAGCCAATTTTCAGCAGAGGCACAGGGAGAAATACTGCAGACACATGTCTTTGTAACATGGGAGGACACCAGAGCAAACCCACAGCAATACAGGGAGGACATGCAGACTCTACACAGAGGACACCCCAGCCAAGAATCAGACCAGAGAACCTCTAGATGTGAGGCAGCAATGCTACTACTGCACCATCAACTATTTAAAGAATTAAAAACTCAGAAAACACAGATTTTACGAGGAACAAAACAGAACAAAATATGAGGCAAAAATCTGCAAACATTTCACAGATGGTGGTGGGGTAGGGAATTCAGGCTCTATTTACCTGCACCCAAAGTACAGGGTTCAAGCCCACCAGCAGGTATCCTGCGTTCTCTCTAGCCACCAGTATACACCAACTGGGGCATTGTACACACACATCCACCCTTCCTACAGCTTGAGTAATTAATCCATTGAGCTTTGTTCTCAAAGTAGTAATCCACATAGCTTTAGAGTAGCTTCTTCTGCAACCCAGTGTATCCACATAGCTTGCATGCAACCTGTTTAGTAGAGTGGCTTCTCCTGCAACCCAGCGTTCGTGCTGAAATGCACACTTCTGGTTCTCAGCTCATTCGAATGTTCCAAGACTGCTGACTCTGCAGTCTAATCCCCTTCCAGTCTATGTGGTTAGCACCACATAGACTTCTGGGGGAAAAGCAGTCTGCTTCCTTCATCCTGAATCCGGACTGCTAAGGCTAAAGTCCAGATTCACTTTGTATGGAGCCGAGGATTACCATTGTGGCTCACAACTGGGGGAGGCTGCAGTCCTGCAGTCCAATATCACGAGCCACCACTGGTTATAGGGGGCAAGGAGTAGGACAGTTTGACAGTGAGTCATTGGTGGTAAACTAGAGTGGGTGTTACTATTGGGAGTAATCCTACTGATTGTTTTTCTCTCTCTTTGTGAAGTTTTCAACCCACATCATTCACCATCTGTAATGCCCAGACTTACTCTGCTCCCCTATCCTACCCCTAATTTCCACCTACCCCCTTTTACTCTACATTTATACTTCCATAGCACCACCCACATATCCTATAAACCAATACCATCAGTTTGGTCCAGGAAAAAAAATCAGTGACTGAACTTAAACAGCCACAGATCTACTGAGAGAGATAAGTAAAAGGAACAATGCAGTTTAAAAGACTGCTGTACCAGTAGATAAAACTCTTGATTTTGTTGATCTAGGACACAGTTTTAGTAGGACAGTTAGTCAAATATCAGTTTAATCTGACTAATGGTGATATATAACAGTAAGAATTGTACTTAACTGTTTGAACAACTGTGTAATGGTCATAGCTCTCAACTGTCCAGATTTTCTCAGAATATCTAGATTTTTGTTTTATGTTTTTGTTCTGTTTGCTATAAACTTTGTGGTTTTCTGGCAACTAACTGAAGATTGAAGTCACTAAATAATGATGAGCATTTGAGTTTCAGAATTTATATCCTTCAGAAAATCCATGCTAACACAAAACCTATTATTCTAACAATTTTCTAAGTTTATAAGAGCAATATTTAAAACATGTCCCAATTTTGGTGCCTTGTACCCCCCCCCCCCCATTTTTTAGGCTTTGTCCAGATTTCTTGTGCTAAGAGGTTGTGAAGTATAGTAGTGGTAAGGTGGTTTCTATGGACTTAGAATTGTAAAGTCCAAAGACTACCCCACCAAAGATCAGCAAAACAATGAGAACAAGTAAGCCAACATGCAGGACTGCAGATCTAGAATTGGAAGAGGTTCAGAATTGAAAGTGGCTACAGGCATCTGGGGCAAGGGAAAAAATAAACTTAGGGAGACAGTGGACTGCTAAAAAGCAATCAAAAGAGAAGAGTTGAAGGGAAAAGTACCAATAGGACTGCTGTGTTCTATAAAAAATGGAGCTATTATAGTGGACAAGGTTCTTTGTTTTAAGCTGCCAAAATATTTATAACTTATATAAAAAATTAGCCCAAAGACTGATGTTCAAATAGCAGATTTAAATGTTAAATACATACCAATTTGCTTGATGGGATACTTTTATAGAAAAATAAAAACACACTTTTCTGTCTTAAAGAGGCACTGAGTCAATGGTGACTGTGCACAAATAGTGGCTCAGAGCTGAAAGTGGTTTAATAACTGTCTCAGACAAGGAGAAATATAAAAGAAAGGCGACCAAGGGTGACTTCCTTGAAGGCAAGCAGTTCCACTGAAGAAAATCAGGAGGATATAAATAAGGAGAGTAGCAAGTTTAGAAGAAGTGAAGAAAATATAAAAGAAAGAAATAGTTTGAGTAAGAGCAGTAAGACTAAATGTCAGTGTCTTATAGGAAGTAGAGAGTAAAAGCTGACCAGCAGGATGTCTGTGGAGGAGGGTTTACAGACTGAGGGCTATTGCTTAAAAACTAGGACACTGAAGCACTTTTCTTCAGACTAGTCACTCTGCAGGCTAAAATACATGCAGAAAAGACTGGCTGCCTGACACTTCTTTAAAGAACAAGGGCAGAGGTGGCACTAAGTTTATCCAAAATAAATGGTGAGTGGATTGAGTGGACTCAGACTGCCTTTTGGATGAGCCTGATGTGTGTATGCTTCAGTGGGGTCTATATCGCTTCAGTGAAGTGACAGTTCAACGAACGGCATTTCATCGGAAATGCCTTTAGCGAAATCTGCTCTTGTGGGGGGGGGGGGGCTGTACCAACTCTGAGATTGCACTACAGTGGGGAAATGGCAAATTTCCTGATCCTTACTGTACCGCAATCTCAGTATGAATAGTTCGACGAATGGCATGTTTAATGTGAGTGAACCGAAAATGCTGTTCACTGAACGGAATTTTTGCTGAAGTAATATAGATCCGCTTCAGTGATGTTTCCAGTGAACTTAAAGCACAAGGGCAGAGGTAGTACAAAGTTTGTCCAAAATAAATGGTGGGTGGATTGAGATGGCTCAGACTGCCTTTTGGATGAGCCTGATGTGTGTATGCTTTAGAGATGTTTCTAGTGAAGTTAAAGGACAAGGGCAGAGGTGGTGCAAACTTTGTTCAAAATAAATGGTGGGTAGAATGAGTGGACTCAGAATGCCTTTTGGATGAACCTGCTGTGTGCATGCTTTAGGAATGTTTCCACTGATCCCTGTAACTTCCTTGCACCCTGCTAGAGAGACAGAGTGAGAAAGGGAAGGAAAGAATGAAGGAAGGCTGTCTTGATGTACTCAGCAAAATTAGTAAATCTGATAAATCTGAGCCTGGCATTAATTATTGAGACAACAGCTATGCCCATACCTTTGTCTGTGTTGAAAACTACACTCACTGTAAGGCTGGTTATGGCTGACATGGCAGACTGGGACAACAACTGCTCCTTATTAGAGGTATCTGGCCACTGTACTATGGTAGAGATCAATATAATCTGATGCATCCTTGAAGAACTCCACCATATTGCCCAAATAAAAACAGCATCCTAAAGTAGAAGGCTAATGATACATATATCTTCCTCTAAAAATTATCATGAGTCCTGGGCTCATTATCAAGCAAGTGAACTGCTTTACCTTGAAGGGTGAGATCCTGGTAATCACTGTAAAAACCTACATATCTGGCTTTGGACTCAATAAACCGTAACTCCCATCCCTGGAAATATGCAACACTCAATCTGTCTCCTAGAGTACAAGGCCACTGTATCTGGTAAGGCTCAGTCACCTTAGAAGCCACCATGACAATCTCAGACATAGAAAGGACCAAGCATGTAGTCTGTTTGGAAGAGGACAAGGGATCTCTGGGCCATCTCTCTTTCACCTAATCATCTCTAGTACTTCCCTAAACCTGGGGTCATCTGTCAATGCTGGGAAGTTGGTGTCTTCCTTTTCTATCCAAATCAAGTGTGGGCAACTCTTAATGGAAATCCAGATATTCCCTCTTGAATATGGCCTTCTTACCTGCCTCAGGGGGAATCTGATAAAAAGGAAAATACTTCCTTCAGTCTGAAGGGGTGGGTGGATGTGTATGAAAACCCTGGGTCACTCTTTTTTGTAGGGTAGGCTGATGAACAGGAAAAGCTGGTCAAGGAACATGACCAATACAGAACTGGCAGGAGTGACTGATGAATGCAAAACCACCACTGAGGGCTTTACCCATTATTTCTCAGTAGAAATAATGAACACTGAAGGGTGTATATTTGAAGGGAGGTTCTTCTCACCATTGCTGTGGCAATTGTCAGTGCTGGCTCTGATGCAGTGAATGTAAAAAAAGATAACTCCAACAAGGATGTATTAAAACCCTGGAGTTGAATGCAGCAGATGGCACAGTTCTAGCCCTAGCTTGCTAGCCTGGTGAATCACAAAAGTCAGGCAACTTCTGTTGAGCCAAAATATCACCCCCACCAGTTTCTGACAGAATAGGTCAATGATCACTGGGGTAGGAGCTTATCTTGGCACAAGTGGTCTCATTGACAGAGACTCAGAAGCAGCTCAGATCTCTGTCTGACATCAACTCAAAAGGAGCCAAGGCCTGGAACAAAAATGGGAAATAATGTAGTGTCTAGAAATAAAGAAGTCACCAGAGGAGCTGTTCAGCTGCTATCAGAAGAGTCCACCAGTTTTGTCAAGAAAAAATCAACTTTGAGAAAATAAAAATTCAAACTTCAAAGAAAAAGAGAACAACTAAAGGTGACAATCAGTTTAATAAGCAACAATAAAAAATACTATATTTTGTAAATGATGGCCTAAACCTGATGAAATATCAATAAAGTGCATTTGGCCATTAAAGAGGCTGATGTAGCTCAAATATGGCAATCAAGATTCTGGACAGGAAGAGCTGGCATGGTACATTATTCAATATACAAAGTAACTAACAGCCTGAAAGATTTTTGAAATGCTGAGTAATCCTAATGCCTGTGGCCTTAATCTTATAGCAATAAAAAATCATATCCTTCATTTCAGATTTGAATAACCTTACTACTTTAAGATAAGATTCCCCATAAAAGTTGAAATCTCCCTATAAAACACACATTCTAAGGTCTCATATCTGTCCTGCATATGGTCTATCTAGATATCCTTTAATACCTTGTAAATTATATTTGTTGAAGCTAGACTAATTTATTTTGTCTGATTCTACTTGTTGTACTGTATAGTAAAGCTATCTCATATTCTAAATAGAACGAGTTATACTTTTACATCTATACTACCAAGTAATATGAAATATAATAATGCAAACAACTGAAAGTCAGTCTGTAATGTCCAAAGCAAAACAAAAAATAGTCCGGCCACCACTGCTAAAACCATAAATTTAATAGACTCAGATGAAATACAAACTAAATAAAAAACAAATAACCACTTTCACACAATATGCTTCATCAGATCCATAAAAATAAACAGCAAACAAGGAATATTTAAAACAGAAATAACCAGCCAAATACTCAGGAGACAATGATGTAATGACTGGGCTTTTAAAGCCGGTTTTAAAGGAACCTAACATTAATCCCTGGAGAGCTATGTGCTAGCAAACATGCTATCCATTTCATTTCTGTTACTTCAGTCTTATTAATAATATCTCCAACTCTCTTCCAAAACCATAAAAGTAAAAGAATGCCCCTCATTCTGACTAATGTGTTTATACAAATCAATGAGTGGGTTCTTCCTTCTAGTATCACCCAAATGCTGTAATAGGTTCATAGGTTCATAGGTTCATACTAGGCTATCTGCCCGAGGGCATTTACAAGCCTAGCCCATCGTTTTGTGGCTTACGCCACCCCTTTAGTATGGGGAACTATACGCATTATTTTGCTGTGCCTCTGTCGAGCAGTGACACTGAGGTAATCCCTGGGGTATATCTGCGATCTCCCATCCATTGGTCAAGATTTCTCTTGAACAAGGACAGCGAGGTGCTCTGCCTCACATATACCGGAATTTTGTTCCACAGCATAGGGAGTCTTTGGGTGATGAATCTATCCCTCCAGCACGTCCTATTAATAGCCGTGTCGAGGTTTAAGTCTCCCACCCTTGTGACTCTGATGGATCTAGATTTTTTGAGGTGAAGCATATTCATCAAATCTGGGTTTGACATGGCCTTGTATGTTAGGCAAAGGTCACCTCTGAGCAAGCGTGGCGACTGAATAGAGCTGGAGTTCTTTCAGTCGGGCGGCATAGGACAGATTTTTGAGACCCTTTATCCTTTTGGTGAGGAACTTTTGTGGCCTCTCAAGCTGCTGCAAGTGTCGGGTCAGATACATTCCGAATGGGGCATTGTACTCAATCATTGGTCTGATGAGTGATGAGTAAAGGGAGACCATGACCTCCCTTGATCTAGATGAGAATCCCTTCATGATAAGGTGGGCAATGTAGAAGGTCTTCCTAACTACTTTAGCTACATGGGTGTCGAATGACAGACTACTATCAACCTGGGTCCCCAGGTCTCTGATGACTTCTTCTGTGCTCAGTGGATTGCCACCTATTTGGTAGCTAGGGGTAACCTTGTTTTTCCCTAAGGGTATGACTATGCATTTTTGGCATTTAACTTTAGGCCATGGCTCTGGCACCAGTTATCCGTTTCTGTAAGACCCTTCTGAAGGATATCTGTGTCAGATGTGTTTTCTACTATGGCGCCCAGTTTGCAGTCATCTGCAAACTTTGTCAGCCATAACTCTCCTGCGTTTGCTTGTACTCGGAAAAGTAGATGCCAAACAAGAGTGGGCCCAGGACTGAGCCCTGTGGGACACCACTTGTGACAGGCTTTGAGTCTGACATGGCGCCAGCAACTCTGACCCTGTGGGTTCTGTCACTCAGCCAGTTTGCAACCCATCTTGTGATGTATGGGTTAACATTTAAGCTGATGAGTTTTTCAATGATACCCGAGTGGGGTATTGTATCGAAGGCCTTCGCCAGATCGAGGTAGGCTGTATGGACTGCCTTTCCCTCGTCAATGGCTTTGGTGACTGTTTCGAAAAAGTCAACCAATACATGATCTTTCATGTACTTGTTGGTTTTACCCACAAAAAATACCTCACAATGCACAAAGTTAGCCAGGTAAACCAAATTGCTAGGCTTGCAATCTGAATAAAAATTACAAATAAACTCCGTAAATGTCTTAGGATGTATAAAAACATTGCTGCAAGACATATAACTGCAAGCTTTGCATGACTTACAAGGAAATGTCCCCGTTTTATCAGATAAAGACCTATTTCTCTTAGATGATCTATAACTTAATTGTCTTTTGAGAGATATATTATTCCTAAAAGTAAAGTGGGTCTTGTCACCCACAACTGCCTTCATTTTATCATCTGATAGAAGAATGGGCCAATTCCTAGAAATAACATCACAAACAATACCAATATTATTATTACTGTAGGTCAAAGAAGTATGACAGTCAGATCAATACATTCTTTGTTTAAAACTGTTACCTATACCCCTCCATAGATAGGGCTTTCCAGAGGTGGGCCTTAAACTACATGTCTCTGATAGTGTGCACTTAATATTTCATTGCCAATATCCCCTGTTAATCAAATCAAGATCTATGTACTGAACCAAATGCTGTAGTACATGATCTTTCAAGTACTTGCAAATCTAGCAATTTGGTTTACATGGCTAACTGTGTGCATTGTGAGGCATTTTATGTGGATAAAACCAAAAGCACTTGAAAGATCATGTACTATAGCATTTGGATGATATTAGAAGGAAGAACCAACTCAGTGCTTTATATAAACACATTAGTCAGAATGAGGGGCATTCTTTTACTTTATTGTTCTAGAAAAGAGGTAGAGATATCATTAATAAGACTGAAGTCACAGATTCCTTATTTTGCATTTAAATCTGTTTTACTTTCTGTCTGACTTATCAGTTTGCTTTTTCATTTGCAACAACATAATTCTACCTGATTTGTGTGCACATCCACTGAATTAATGTTCCATTTACTTCCTGTGGCATTCTTCCTCTTGCTTGATAATTTGGAATGCCCAACACAGAATTCCATCTTGTGGTAAGGAGTCATGTAACTGAAAATCTTTGGGCTCACTTCTAAAACTCTTGGACTTAATCAGCAGTGGCTAATTAAGGCTCTTGCTTGATGACGACTTTGATAAGAATAGGTCTGTTGCATCCTCAGAGGCTTGTAAAAATTCTCCATTGAAAATACTTCAAAGAAGTTCTTACATTTCAGAAATGATAAAAGTTATAAATATGTGTATAACAGCAGTTTCAGTCATGAGGTGTTAGTCTAACAAGTGTCCCTAATTTAAATGTAACAGATGATGCTGATTTTGCATTTCACATAAATGAAAATGCACATTTTTTTGAAATGTATAATGAATACATCTAAGCAGTTATAACGTAGTAATTTTACAAAGCAGACCCAGACTATCAACGGTAAAGTTGTTCAGCTGATTGTGAGCTTTTTGGTGAAATATGACAACCCGCACACTCTTTACTGCAGTTTGGCAGTTTTTGGTAAAAATATGAAAAATAAGCTTATATATATTTTAATATTTTCATTTCACCAAACATAAGAAACCATGCATGCTACGGATGTTTTCACATGACATTATTTGTGCACATATGACTCATCCTCTTTTGATATGAATGCAAATAGAAATTATTTATTCATATTTGTAATGGCTGGAATAAGCACACATGTGTTTCCCTGTGAAACCTTGAATTACAAGATGCTAGGGAACCAAAATTCCAAATACAATACCCAAAATAGCAAAAGGGCAAAATCTCTAACTGTAAGCATTTTTGCTTGAGAAAACCCCCTTGCACCCCTCTGTGTTGGGGGCAAGCCCTGCATATCCCTGAACTTATATATACCAACTCCATGGTCATATAAACACAAAGAAGAAATCGTCCAAAACAAAGTAGTCACTGTCAGCACACATTTAGGAATTATACTTGCAGTGATTTCCTATTGAAGCAGAGACTGGCATTCTATCCCTTGGAGTCTTGTGATTTCAGCATTTGATGCTTAAGGAATTTTATCTTGGCCACTTGTAGATAAACCCACAAACTCATATCACTGGATGTGTTTTTGTTATGACTCTCCTTTGTGACAAATAATCATTTATTGACAAAATACCAGCAGTTTTAAAGCTAAGAGGTAAAATATGTCTTTACTAAACCAAAAAAAAAAAAACAACTTCAGAACCAGAAAGGGATAAGATTAGTTCACTCATAAATCAAACAATCTGGCCATACCTCCTGCAGTTTTATATGTAAACAAAATAGTTCTGCATCAGCATATTAGATCACAGTTCCAAAGTACATAAGCATCCCAAACATAAACCAAAATCACAAAATGTGTAGCTCTCATATAAGTTAGTAAAGGCAAAGAATAGAATAAGTATTTGAATCTACTGTTCAAGGCAATTTCTACAAAGGAACAGTTCAAGTTTATACCTGAGTTTTTCACTGCAGTACAAAACTTAGTATTCTGAACACAAACTTCCCTAAATAGCCTAGTGAAAGTTTTTCACTTTTCTGACGCTTTCTAGCATAGACCTAGAATCTCTCTTAGTTTGCAGTTTTTTCTAGGTAGAAACACATACATGTTGTTTCTACTAAGTTAAAAATGCATTTTCCATAGGCAGGGCTTTCTCCCCCTTGGTAACTCAACTAACAGAACTTTCTGGACCCAGACCTAACCAACATAAATTGCAGCATACAGCTTTTGTTGCATATGTTTTTTTTAAGCTGTCGCTGGTGAACAGCACTCATAGTCCTATTATATATCCATAGTACTATTGTGTCACATACAATTCCAGCTAGCTTCTTACACTTTCAGGGGTCAAATTCCCTTTCAGAATCAGGACCAAATTGACATCTGGAATACCTATCTATAGCTATTCAACTGCATGACTTACTACACCATTCATTATCACCTTTTCACTAACACCACCTGCTTGCAAGGGTCTACACAAAGTACTTCATCTAAGTCCATGGCTCCTTCATTACTGAAATTATGTTTTCCTATACCCTGCTTAGTTAACAATAATTAATTGAATATACATCTCACACTGTCTGTTTCATAGCACAAAAGAACTAAATTGTGACAAACTTGTGGACAATACCTTCATCCCTCATATTAAAGTTTTCATTGCTTAGATACTGTTGTTAATAATACAAATACTGTGAACATTCATCTGTATAAACAAAACTATATCTAAAGAAATGTGCAAGTTACCGACCTCATTTTGTGTTATTTTTCCTACCATCTTATGTGTGCATGGGTATACACTTACAGCCTTACTGCCAAGACTATACATGTATTATTAAAGCAAATATAACACAATATGGCATATTTCCCTAACATTTCACAAAATGCAATACTTTATAAAATGCAAATCTTGCACTGTTTAATGTGCATATGCATTATTTCATGTCACCCTGCAGAAGACATCTTGTTCCCTAATAGCATTTTGAGGTATTACCATTAACATACATTAACATGCAAGCATTGCTAATATTTATAAATTTGAGGAAAAAATAAAACTGTATAGTATAGGATGTCTGCATCTTTCCTATTTCCTTTCTGTGCTACATTTTTGCACCTCCCTCTATTTGCATGGTATACAGTTATATCCTCTTTCTGCCAAGCTCATTAATCCATTAATAAAAATATGAGAAACAGTATCCATAACTCTGCAGCAACAATCATCCGTAATGCAAGGAATGTATATCTCATGGTAACTGTTTCTCTGCAAGGATGTAATAATTCATGTCAGCTTGCAGATAACTTGCTCACTAATACTGTGACTTGTGTCTTTCGGCTTATCTCGGTTAGGGGTCGCCACAGCGGAACTACGGTCCGCTAATGTTTGGTAGTGGATTTTTACGTGCTGAGTTACCAGCCCTGATGCACAACCTTCAACGAAGGCATGCCCATTCACGCATGCCTCCACACAGAAGACGCTCTAGCTGAGAATAGAACGGGACAACGTCTTGCTGTGAGGTGACAACGCTACCGCAGCACCACTACCGCGGGTTCACTAATACTGTGACTAAGAAGTAAAATATGTGCTTACTAAACACATTGATTATATTCAGAACTAATGGTACAAGCAAAGCTGTACAGCTTATGATGTGTGCAGGTTACTTACCTCCTTTCTGTGTAGATATTTCACTTCCATCTTAGGCATGCAGTCTGGCAGTTTGCACAGAGGATTAAGGCTCTGAGCTCCTTCTAGTAGCCTAGAATACAGGGTTTGATTCCACCAACCTCCATTTGCCTACTGTGTGACTCTGAACAAGACACTGAGCCAGACAGTGCTCCAGGTCACCCTGAAGAAGGACACTTTGCCCATCGGGCTTACCTTGTTAATGAATATATTTACAAAATCCAAGGAGGTATATTTGTACTCTTAATCACACCTGTATTAATGCATTATTAAAAATATAACAAAATATAGCATCTTTCCATAGCTTTTCACAATCTTCAAAACATCATGAAATGTATGTATCATATTGACTCCCATCGTACACACATACTAATTCATGTTAATTTGTGTTGACAGCTAGGCTGTCTAACACAGAGGCCACCATTCTTGAGGTGTTAGTATTCTATTTCCTGATAATATTTATAATTACAAGAGCAAAGAAAGCCATATCACACATGATGTGTGCGTGATTGTATCCTGTCTATGCACTGGTGCACATTGACATTCCTGGTGCTAAGTACATTCATGTAACATTAACTTTAGACCTATAGCAATCTTATCTCCCCTTGCCAAAATACTTGAAAAATGTATTCAAAAACAATTGTTAGACTATCGTCTGCAGGAAGAGCTCATATCCCCTACACAGCTTAGCTTCTATCCTTCCTATAGTACTAGCACTGCCCTTCTAACCTATATAGATACTGTCAATAAAGTTAGAGACAACGGCAAACTAATCTCTTCCTTATTTCTAGACTTGTCTAAAGCCTTCGGCACACTTTGTCACAGCAAACTTCTACTTCAAATGGCCTCACTAGGTCTCTCTCAGCCCACCCTTCTGTGGTTCAAAAACTACTTGTCCAATAGGTATCAATCAGTAAAATGACACTCCACGCTCTCTTCTTACCTCCCAGTCACCACCGGTGTACCACAAGGCTCTATCCTTGGTCCCCTCATCTTTAAGATTTCCACTGACACCCTCTATATATCCACACAACAGGCTACCCTAACGCAATAAGCAGATGATTCCACTCTCATTTTCACATCTGACAACATGGTACACCTCCATAAAATTACTCAGGAAGTTTTAACAGCCAATGAAATATGGATTTGTAACTCACAACTCATGCTAAACTCAAAAAAGACCAAACTACTACTTTTTCCCCTAAATCCATCTTTCATGGAAAATCAAAATTTAAAGTCCTATCTCTTGATAATACAACCATTGAAGTCACTTCTCATAGAAAATTATTAGGGATGATAGTGGATGAAAATCATATGAAGTCACTTCCCATAGCAAATTATTTGGGGTGATAGTGGATGATAATAATACTTTCAACCTGTATATACAAAATTGCATAAGAAAAACACATCAAAAACTATGGATGCTTTACAGAGCCAAAAACTTTCTCATCGACGAAACAAAAAATACATTTGCCACTTCTTGCCTCCTCCCCACTCTTCTTTATGGCATTCCCATCCTTGCTAACCTTCAGGCTTCACAAAAATTATGACCTGAACAATGCTATAAAAAGTTGTTAAATTTGCAGCAAATTCTCCTTTCAGAACCCACCACTGCATAGCACTAAAAATCCTAAATTGGTTAGAACTGCCTCAACTAATATATACTCAGCTTCTTACCACCTATAAAATATTTCAGCATCCATCTGCCTGCCGAGCACTAAAAAGCATTCTACACAACTATGTTCCCAGTCGGTCATTGCGATCCAGTGTCCAAAAACTCCTGTCTGTCTACAAATCTATCAAATCTGCTGGGCATTGTTTGCACTTGTACAAGATTTCTGCAACCCAGAACTCCTTACCTGTAATCATCAGGTCAATACCCTCCCTCCCATCTTTCAAAACCACTCTGAAAGACTTCCTAGATAAAATTTGTCTCTGTTCTTGCTCAAAACCAGGATAAACTATATTCTTAAATGTGAACAAGTACCTTTTCATTCCTTATACCTCCTTACTCTCCCTTCTTCATTTACCTCCTTACTTCTATCAAATTCTCATTAGCGGACCGGAGTTCCGCTGTGGCGACCCCTAACCGGGAAAAGCCGAAAGAAAAACTACAACTTCTATCAAATTCTCTTCTTTGACTTTCTCTCTAAATATACCATAAGCCTGTTTTTCCCTCACTTCATATTGCAATTTCTGTTTGTATTAGACTAACTTATCTTTAATTTCTTTACAAACCGTCTACAATTTCTCTAAATGTTAAAATGATTATCATATAACTTACATCAATTCTTAACTAATGTTATATTATGTCTCATTTATCATTATTTAAACTGCTGATGTTTTTGTTTTATTTACAAAGATTGTAAAATTATTGTTCTTAAAATGTTTTGCAATAATTTGAAGCTTTTCTCCCTGGGCTTCCACTGAAAATGGGCTTCTACGCACTCTGACTTTCCCAGTAATCAAATGTCAGTAAATAAAAGAATAAATAAATTAAAGAAAATCTGATAACCCAGAATAAATAAATTAAAGAAAATCTGCCAACCCAATTATCCATTAGTCATGGAACATTCATCTCACACAGATAGTTTCACTGCTCGGCTGTACAAAATCGGTCAGTTTGGTCCCTAATTACAGTGCTATCATTCTTGAAAAATTGCTAGCAATATGCAAATGCTCACAGTATTCATAATTGAGGGAACTAGCAAAACAGGATGAGCACATGCTAACCACCTCCTTTTCTGTATCATCACTGTGTTCAATATTGTGACGTGTATGTGATACACAGAGCTGGCTACTGCAGAGAAATAGCGCCAATATTATCAACCTTCAACAAGAGAATAAAATGCACACAGTTATCAAGCCTGTGATTGTGAGCCAGATGAGTTGTATTTCAATAAAGGCACTGGAGGAGCCCAGCTAAACATACATGCTACAACCTCAGGGCTTCTCCCAAACAACCTCCACACATACTCTAGCCCCCACAAACCATACTGTACTGCAGCAACCACCTCTTACTCCATCTTTATTCCTAACATGGGAATCCCTTCCCCCACCTAAAAGAAGGATAATCCTCCTTTCCTCACCTGAGCTGAACTTAAAAAATTCCTGCACACCAAATCAAACTACTCTTTCTGCACAGCATAAGGGCCTTTCAGCTTCTAACCTTATTCTTTCTCAACTGCTAACACCCCTTAACTCTAGCTCTCTGACCTTCCCCTGCACTGACTTTCATTGGCTCACAGCATTTCAACCTTGATCTAAACTTGAAATATAAGCTTGTGAGATTGGAAAATGTACATTTCTTTCGCAATTGTTACTCCATCTATTAATTGCTACTATACAATTTTTGTTCTTTAGAATTTCTGTTCTGCCTTTGATACATATAGTTTACTGTCTCTCCATTACGCTTTTCTTTTCATTGAGATTTTTTTGTCCAGGCACTACCTGTAAATAGTTAGTTGTTATCAGTGTACTATTCCAATAAACAAATGTAAAATAAATAAAACAAATTTCACCTTCTTTCCAGCAATGCCTCAAAGTCAACTTTACTGACTAGCTATTGGTGAAGAAACAAACAACATGTAGATGTATTCATCTACAAAGGCAACCCTGCCCCAGAAGCACAACTACAGGTACTCAACAGCCAATATAGTTATTCATTTCCATATATTAGTATCAGCAAGTCAAAGGCAGACTGACTGAGTTACTGGCTAAAGTGGTTATGGTAACCCAGACAGAACATTTACTGGTGAGAAAACGGTGCCCATAGTAATGCACTCCAGATTGTTTACAGCATAGTAACAAAAGCATCCCCCCCAAGACACAAATGGGAATAGAAGGCAGGAACCTGTCTACCCAGCACACAACTCAACCTTGTAGTACAAAAATTCTGAACAAAGCCAAACATAATTAGGGGACAAAGGCACAAAATCAAGAACATATTTCAAGTATTGCTCCTATAAACGTAGAAGTTGCAAGAATAGGAGGTTTTGCATTAGCGTATATCTTCTGAATGGTATAAAGTCTGAAATTCAAATATCTGTTATTTAGTGACTGCAGTCCTCAGTAATTTGCCAGAAAAACACATTTATCAAGAACAGACCAAAATATGAGGCAATAATCTGGACATTCTCAAAAATTATGGGCAATTGAGTGGTATGCCATCTAGTTATGTACTACAGTAGTTGCCAAGGCAGACTAACTAGAGTGATTACTGGAACCCTGACAGCATGGCAAGTGGGGAGAAAAAGTACCAAAATTAATGCATTTGATTAGAGAACTTAGATATTTCTTCAGAAAGGATAGCTAGTGAGAAGGATAAAATGAAAACAGAATGCAAAACTATGATAGAAATAAAAGAGAAAGGGATATGGGGAATAAGTAATAGGAACTATGTTTTTCATGGACTTTTTACTAAATGGTTTGTCTGTATCACCTTTTCATCCTTTGGTTTATAATTTATTTAGAGGAGCTAGCAAAGGTTAAAGTACTGAACAATAAGAGGAATTTGTCAGAGCAAGAAGAGGAGCAACTGCAGAGTGTTAAGGGGAAAATAAGGGAGTATTTGGATAATATGCACAAGTTTAGGAAGATTGCAACAGTTTCTGATAGCTCCAAAGCACAAAAATATTTTAGCACAATGACTTGGTCAAGAGAAAGAAGAAAGTGCTGTCACCAAATGTAAAGAGCATATGACAAGACAAATAACCAGAGAGCCTATTGGAATTTTAGAAATATTTCAGAAATTTAATGAAAATTTGTATAAAGCAGAAGAATGTGGATCTCAAGAAAAGATGCAAATGGAAATATTTACGGAAGACTTAAATATGCCAAGATTAGATGAGCATGAGGCTGAATAATTAATATAATAATAATTAAAATAGGATGAGATGAGATAAAAAATAGTGACATATAATCAATCAACGGGGAAGTTTCCAGGATCAGATTGTATTCTGTGGAAGTCTGGAAATTAGGAGCAAAAAAAGTGTTAAAGATCTGCAAGGTTTTCAAACTGTATTTTTAAAAGGGTGAAGTACCAGCATCTTGGAAAAAAGCTGTGGTGACTGTAGTAGCCTACCTAAAGAAAGTAAATACATTCAGACCCAGTTTCACATAAACCCATTTCAATGTTAAACCATGACAATAAAGTGCTTAGGTCTATACTAGAGAAGAGAATGGCAAAGGTGTTGTCAAAATTGATAGATATGGATCATTGTGGTTTTGTGTAGAGGAGGCAAACATATGACAATATTAAAAGAGCAATGATGATCCAGAGGGAAGTAGAATGCAAGAAAATACTGCTATTGTTTGGTTGGTGTTGAGGAAGAGAAAGGATTCAATAGAGTCAGCTGGGATTTTATGAGTAGGTCAATGGAAGCATTTGCATTCCCTGGTAGAATAATAGAGTTAATTAGAAGAATATATGAATGGCCAGAGGCAAGAATTAAGGTAGGAGAGATCCTTTCTGACAAGCTGTGTTTGAACAGAGGAATGAGGCAGGAGAGTCCTGTTTCCCTCTATTTGCTTTATATTTAAAGCCACAATAAGGGACTCATAAATTCAAGGATTTAGCTGGCATGATAATCATGAAAAGTTAGCTTTATTTGCAAATGATATTATTTCATACTTGTTAAATCCAGAAAAAGACATTTTGATGCTGTGGAATATTTTGAATCAATTTCAAGTCTTGTCAGGATTTAAAATTAATGAAGATAAAACTAAGGTTACACCAATTAAGCTATACTCCCACCCTTGAATTCCTTCAGCGATACCCATATTTATAGGAACACAATTAGATGAACTATTTAGGTGTATGGATTAACTAAAAAGGATTCTGTTACGGTAGCTAAGGATATGTGTGAAGAGATTACATAAAAATAATACAAATATATATATATATATATATATATATATATATATATATATATATATATATATATATATAAAACTGAGAAGGAAACACAGGCAGCAGTCTCTTGCTTCCTGCCATGATTCAGTCAAAGACTAACACTTTAACTAATGGAGAGCACTCTGACTGTGCAGGGCTATAACACCTCCCAGATGTCTAGACTAGTTACTGTGCAGGAGGGGATAAAAGGTGGAGATGTCTCAATCCACATCCAGAACAGACTTGCATCAAGGTTGGTAAAGGAGCTTGATGCACAAGAGCTTCTTCATTTCCAAATAATAATCAGAAAGGTCCCGTACCATATATTAGTTACCATAGAACTCACTCTATGAAATAAAAGTCACAATGCCTATCTACAAGAACTAGAATCATTCAGTATTAAACTCAATCCCATTTTCCTAGGTAATCCAAACTATCCAGCTATAGACTGGGAAACTTACACCACCACTAGTGCACAAACACAGAGATTCATGGACTTTGTCAGTACAAATGCCCTGGAACAATTAATCAGAGTACCCACTAGGGGAAATAGCATATTGGATCTTGTCCTTACTGACATGGGACCATTTTGCACCATCTCTTGAATATCATCATCAATTGTTAGATCTGACCAAAAAGCAGTCTCCTTCCAAATAAAACTGAAACCAGAGATCCCATCCACCAAAGTGTTGACAACAGTGGCAGCCTCCCAAAAGACACATGAGATCAGGGCCAGCCTTAGCAATTCTGGTGCCTAATTTGGAGTATTTTATTGGGCCCCTCAGCTGACTTCCCTCACCTACCACCCCAACATTCCCTCCACTTGCTGACTTTCTTGCCTTTGGACTATTTCAGATTATGTATCAGGAATATATGCCATCACTGTGAATTAAAAATAAAGCAATATGATTATTTAATAGCTTATATTTTGTCATAACACTTTAAACAGAAGTAAATTATTGGATTGCTAAATTACCACAGATCCAATATCACATGTAGTTCCTCTCTATCTCTCTCTCTCCTGGTCTGCTTAAATCATTCAGATATACTTTAAGGGATCTGTTTGATGGGCCACTGAGGTCCTGTGTCTACTCGGCCCTTCATCTGGTGGGTGTGCCCTGACTTACCAGTAAACAATGTTTTCAAACTCCTGTAGTACTGCCTGGATCTCCTTAACCTGAGTAGGAGACAGCTGCACATTTCCCCATTATCACTCCTCCCAAACTTCTATTTTTAATTTTTCTCTCTTTTCTGTCTCACTCCTTTCTCTTCTCTCCCTCATTTGAATAATACCTTAGTCTCCTTCATATGCCCTGCCAAACACCTGTACATACTGTAAATGCTTTGTATATTATTTTCGCCACTGACACATACTATGTGATATTTTGACACTGGATAGTCAGTCCTCTTACAAATTTGTGTATTGTGTCTATTTATGTTTAGATATATTATCCTGACTTGTATCTCCCTGTATGTTTACTCTTACCATTACTACCACTGTATTGATATTGATTAAAGTTTATCAATTCTTTGTTTGTATTTCTGGTGTGTTGAGCCTGGCAATGGTCTAGGTGGATCAGTGCTCTACTTTGGTTAACAAACTTTAAATAATAAACTATCGTTGTAAGTTAAGTATTCTACACACACTAGTTTCATTGGGAAAGGCTGCAGTCAACAACAAGGAAGCATTGCTACTAAGAAGGTTTATTTTGAAACATGAAATCTGATCAAATCTGACTCATCACAGTTTTCGGCTCTCACTTCATATGACAAATTTCCTTGAATGCCAAGAAGTAATGGGCAAAATGAATCAGTGAGGGTGTGCTTAATGCTTGTGTGAAGAACTGGGGTCCAAAATGAGCATGAAGAATTCCTAACCTCTGTTATACATTCTTATCTCATATTTCTACTTCTGGGATTTCAATCATTATCTTCAGTTCCTCTGAATGACTAGTGTTCCTTACCTAGTTAATTCTCATATCTCCTTATAGTTAATTATTCCTCAAAACCACATAAAACTTTAAACTTCCTCAGAATGTTCAACTGTAATAATTGAAATAATGCCACGCCTCTCCTTAAAACGGCATTTCTCATACACCACCCCAGTTATAAATATTTTTGAATGTTTATTTAATTATTTGTTGAGCTAGGTAAGTGGACTATTGCATTCGCATCTTTTCCAGCCATATCCAGTGTCACAAGGGCAATGTTAAGTATGTCACACATGGATAATTTGGAGTAGTCACCAAACATCATACTTTGGCAGATGGGAGGAAATCAGAAGGCCTTAAGGAATCCCACATGGATGTAGGAAGTACATGCAAAGACCACACTGTTGGCTCAGTTTTCTGTATAATGCTTCCTCTGAAATCTCCTCCCCAGTCCAGTTCAACCACTTTGTGGCTTTATGTTTCTGTTTGCCTTTATTTCACATGTGATTCTAAAACTGATACCCCTCCAGTGCATTTATGAATCGGACTGTTTCTGTTACCGTTTTCCTAATTTCAGCCAAGTGAATCATTTTTTTTAGTCCCCACTGCCTCCCACCACTCAGCATATACACCTAATGTTTCACCTCTCTGGGATTACTTTGCTCCTATCTGTGTCTAGAGTAAGCATTTATTGCAATACTTTTGAATTTGTAACATGCTATCAAAACAAGTCTTAGAGAACAGAAGTTACCGCACATCACAGTATCTGTTATTTTCATTTATTTATTCATTTATTTTTATTTATGCTTACTATTTATTTTCATAATATCTGAGAGTGAGTATTTTACAGTTATTTCTTGTAGTTGCATTAATTAACCACCAATCATAAACCCCATATCAGCAAAAGAAGAAAATGAAAACATAGTACCCATCTAGCAATCTTCAAAGTAAGCCTGGTCTTATCTTTTGAGGCATTAGCTGGCATGGTACACAAAAAACAGATGGTTAGTTCTACCAGTTTTATGCTAAATCTCTGTTAGGCACTCAGTAACAGCAACCAACTACTACAGAAAAGTAAGCAGTGAACCATATAAGAAATGTGAAGCTGCAGTTACTAATAATACTGGACTAGCCACTAGTGCAGTGCATCTATATCATATCATCGACAGATTAGGTTGTCGAATCCTAAAACATCGACACCTAAGCATTGAAAGCTGACAATAGCAAAGAGCCACATAATCAAATTCTTTCCTCGGGAAAGAATTTGTGTTGCTGTCCGTAAACAAAATAACCAAACACAATCAAACATAGTGGGGGGGCTTTGCCCCCCACTCCCCGATGTGGTGGACTGTGCCCCCCACACCCCCCTAACTAAATATACCAACTCTGTGATCGCTCTACATCGGGGAAAGGGCAACTCCCTGATAACGGCCATGTGAATTCTTTCCCGAGGAAAGAATTTATGTGGCCGTTCACTATTGTAAGCTTTAGGCGCTTAGGTGTCGATGTTTAAAGATTCGACAACCTAAGCTGTCAATAATACAATATAGACCCAGTACAGTGCATGATGGGTAAATGTTATCTGCTCTGCTAACAATACTCATAACTACTATTGGAGCAAGATTCCAGTAGCAAAATGGCTTGCACTGTGCTGTAGTGACTCTCAAGCAAATCTTTGGGCCACATAAGGCATCAAGACCCTGTCATAGCCAAATGCCAGACCCCCTGAGGGAACGGGGACATATTCAGCCAAATAGGTCCAAATGGCCTAAGGCCAGCCCTCATGAGATAGGCAATACTATGCTTAGCTATGTTTTATTCTCATTGCCACCAGTAACTTGAAGAAACACTTGATTAACCATCTAGAGTGGGTAAATTAATCCTGCCTGACTGGCATGCAAATCCACATGCATGTACACATAAAATGCAACCAAAACAATGAAATGCAACCAAAAGAACATGCAGTAACAACTCTCTGATAGATGCCACTTATAAAACAAAGATACACTAACTGTTCAGCTGAAGTGGATCTATTAACCCTATCTGACTGTCATGCACTTAGAAAAAAAGTCTTTCAATGTAGCAACATTTTTTTCATCAACACCCCTACACAAAATAAATTAATTAAAACCACAAAGACAAACACCAAGCCCACATAGACATATACAGTGAAGAGACACAGAGTAAGGCATTTCTGATCTAAACAAGGCACTTAGTGATGTTAGTAGGTACATATCTCAGTGTGGACAACTACTGTTGCTGCTGTTCCTGGGAAGTGATTGGTCAGTCAAGGGAGCAATTCCTGGCATTGATTTTCCTGCAGATTTTAAAGATAGTTTCTTACTTTTTTCAGAAAATTATTCTATATTTATTTTTGTTGAGTAATTCCAGTATGACAATTCAATGGGAACAAATTAAATTCTAATAATCTTATATATGATTAACAAGTATGACTTACCTTTAGATGGATTATTATTTATATTAGAAAAGAAGTCTAGGATTTTTGGAATAGTTTTCGTTTGTATGTCTAATGCTATTTTAATTTTTTTCTCGAATATATTCCTTACATATTTGTATATCTAACCAACTACTATTTTCCAGACTGTATCAAGCAATCACATAATCAGCTGAGTGTATTTTATTCCTGCTCAGAAATGTATGTCAATAAATTAAATTACTATTCTTTAAGTCAGACAAATGATGCATCCATTTGTGAAAGCTATAGGATATAATATTATTATTAGTCTTTGATTAGATAATCCAAATTCTGAAATTCCTTGAATATTAATAGAACTTGATTTATGAAAGGGTAAAGAGTAAACTTATGTTTTTCATTTAATATATAGTCTTTTAAAACCCAAAAAAGGTATTGATATCCAAATCTGTATAAGTTTCTATTATAGATTTGTTATTATCTATTAGTATATTTTCATGTATTGATTTCCAGCAGGAAGCATAACAGGAGTCAAGCTACTGCAATATTACTTTAATAATTACATATTTGGAATACAAGTCAATATTGGGGAAACCAATGTCTCCTTCCTCCCAACTTCTGATGTCCCAGTCTAAGGAGAGTCTTGCCTTTTTATGATACCATAACAACTTTAGTAAAATAGAGTTTATTTTTTTAAACTTTTTTTAGAAGGGGAAGAATTAATGATTGACTAAAGAATAAGATTTTTGGTAAGATTATAATTTTGATCAATGTAAGTCTATCTTCAAATGTGAAAAATAATTTAACCCAATCATCTGTTAATTTGGATATTGTATCAATTAGGTTTTTATAGTTAACTACAATTATTTTTTTATTATTAGTCTCAATAGTAATTCCTAAGTATTTTAACTGTAAAATGTCCCAGCCAAATTTTTTGTAAGAGTTTAACTTAGTGGTTATCCCTTTGTTTATCAACAAGGTTTTTGTTTTGTTGTGATTAAATTTCAGACCTGAAATCTTTTCAAAATAGTTAACAGAGCTAATTAAATGATCCAGCGGGGGTTCAATATTACTACTAGTGAGCAGAATGTCATCAGCAAAAAGATGAATTTTAGCAGAAAATGTTTCATTTATTTTAAAACCTTTAATGTTTAGGTTAGATTAAGAAGTTATGTACCTACCATAATGTTCCATGTTAGTTGTCTTCTTCTTGCCTTCTTTCTTGCTGGATGGGTTCGGAGCCGATCCTTGGCTCCAACTCGGCCTATACTATAGCTCGAGAGCTATTTTTACTGGCTCGAGGCAGCCCTATATCCCACAATACCATGCGCTAACTCCCCAGATCTTGTTGACAGCTAACACATAGTATAGTTTTATTGTTACCAAAAAATAAGCCATTATATAAAAATATGGTCTTCCTGCTGGTAATACTCATGATACGGATAACCCTGAATAACTATGTATCATGAAAAAGAAGGACTCAGAGACCTTCAAGTCTGTCCAGGCTAGGGGGCAGGAGGGAGGGACGCAAGAAAGAAGGCGAGAAGAAGACAACTAACATGGAATGTTATGGTAGGTACACAACTTTTTAATGTTAAGTTGTCATTCTCGCCTTCATTCTTGCTGGATGGGACAGCGTCCCTAGCACCTTGGTCCTGGGTGGCTCAACGGAACAGACTCCTGAGTACGGTGGAACCAAAGTCAGCTCTATTTCTGGAGGCTATATCAAGTTTGTAATGGGTAATAAAAGTATGTGGAGAAGCCCATGTAGCTGCTGCGCAAATGGCATCTAATGGTAACCTTGCTTGAAAGGCTGTTGAGGTTGATAGTGCCCTGGTTGAATAAGCCTTAGGTCTTGAAGGAAGTTGTTTGTGTCTCAACTCATAGACAAAGGTAATGATGGATGCTAACCATCTGGAAAGATTTACCTTTGATACTGGAAGTCCTTTCTTTCCTTCAGCATAAGAGAGGAAGAGCTGTTCTGACTTTCTGAATTGTTTTGTCCTGTCTAGATAATAACTCAGTTGACGATGAACATCCAAGGAATGTAGTTTCTGTTCAGCCCTGTTTGAATAATTTGGGAAGAAAACAGGCAAGTCAATAGTGTGGTTCAGATTTGATTCAGAGGAAACTTTTGGTAGGAAGGAAGGATTCGTTCTGAGAGCTACCCTGTCTTTATGAAAAACCAAATAAGGGGGACGGACATACAAGGCCTGAAGTTCCGACACCCTTCTGGCAGATGTTATAGCCACCAAAAACAGAGTTTTCCAAGAGAGAAGCTTAAAGGAACAAGAAGCTACAGGCTCAAAGGGAGGGAGAATTAATGAAGTTAACATTAAATTTAGATCCCATTGTGGAGGAGGATCCTTAATGGGAGGTCTGAGCAAGAAGATGCCCTTGAGGAAAGCTTTACAGAGTTTATGTGACATAATATTGGTTTCCGAGTGCCCTACATGAAAATTGGCAATGGCTGCTAGTTGTACTCTGATAGTGGTCGACGACGACCCTGAATGAAAAAGCTCCGCCAGAAAATCTAGAACTTTATGAATCGGTGCATTAAAAGGATCTAAGGACCTAGCTTCTGCCCAGAATGAAAAACGCTTCCATTTACTCGCACAAGTCTTCCTAGTATTGGACTTATGGGAGGCAAGAATGATATCACGGACAGGAAGTGAAATAAAGGGAAGCCTGGCTATGGTTGGAAGTGGAGCAACCAAGCTGTGAGGTTGAGGGACAGAAGAGACTGGTGCAGCTTGCCCGTCAGATGGGTCAAAAGGTCTGGAAATGGTTCCAGATGCCAGGGCTGTTCCAGTAGATGACGGTGCAGGAACGGAAACCATACTTGTCGAGGCCAGTACGGAGCAATGAGGATCATTTTGGATCTCAATGTGGTTGCTTTCTGAATTAACTGTGGAATCAACGGAAAGGGGGGAAAAGCGTATAGAAGACCCCAAGGCCAATCGTGGACAAGAGCGTCTCTGGGGGGATGGCCTGGTAGAGGGAAGAGTGTGAAGAAGTTGAGGCACTTGCTGTTTTGAGGTGCTGTGAAAAGGTCGCAGCAAGGCTGGCCCCACTTCTGGAAAATTCTCTCTGCTACCACTTGATTTAGAGACCACTCGTGAGGCATGAGAATTGTTCTGCTCAGTCTGTCCGCTATGACGTTGGACCTCCCGGGGATGTGCATTGCTATCAGAAACCGCTGAGAGGAGATCGCCCACTGCCAAAGTCTGAGTGTTTCTCGACATAGGGGGTAGGACTTTGTTCCGCCCTGCTTGTTTATGTACCACACTACAGACATATTGTCCGTTTGAACTGCTATAGTCCCCGTGGGAAGAGAGTCCTGAAGGGCTTGCAACGATAAAAGCACTGCTCTCATCTCCAGGACATTTATGTGCAGGTGGCATTCTAATTGTTGCCATGTGCCCTGGACAGTCCTGTCCTGATAGTGCCCCCCCCACCCAATCTGGGAGGCATCTGTTGTCACCGTGGCAACTGGAGGGGGAAGAACAAAGGGTCTGCCCTGAAGAAGTTGAGGGGAGACCATCCACCAGGAGGGGTGTTTTTTGCAAGTTGGGGTTATCAAAATGTTGTGAGTCATTGGGAGCCGTTGAAAGGACCACTGAGAAAAAAGCATCCACTGGAGAATTCTCATGTGGAAGCAGGCTAAGGGGAGAAGGAAAATCGCCGCTGCCATGAGGCTTAATGTTTTCAGTACTAACTTGACTTGAATTCTGTTGGACTGAAACAGAAACTGAACATTCCACCGTATGTCTGTCACTCTCTGAGGTGGTAATGTTGCAGACATTTCTGTGGTGTTTAACACGGCGCCTATGAAGTTTATACATTGACAAGGTGACAAGGAGGATTTTGCGAAATTTATGGAAATACCTAGTTTGTTGCAAATGCGAATGGTGTAACCCCTGGCTATGATAAGATGCTGCTTGGTGGTAGCGGTAATGAGCCAGTCGTCTAAATATGGATACACCTGGAATCCTTTTTATCTCAGGTGAGCCGTGACCACTGCCAAACATTTGGTGAATACCCGGGGGGCTGTGGTGAGACCAAAGGTCAGGGCTCTGAATTGGTAATGACTGGCTCCCAGCCGGAAGAGGAGAAACCTCCTGGAGCGCCTGTGTATCTTTACATGATAGTACACGTCCTGAAGGTCTAATGAGCACATCCAGTTGTCTCTGCCGAAGAAGGGCAGAATGGACTGCAGCGTTACCATCCAGAATTTTGTCTTCTGCACAGACTTGTTCAGTCTGTTGAGATCCAAAATGGGTCTCCAGTCTCCTGTCTTTTTTGGTACCAAAAAGAACCTGGAGTAAATTCTGGATCCTAGCTGGTCTGCTGGGACTGCCTGGATGACTCTTTTTTCTAACAGCTTTTTTATCTCTAGCTGTGCCTGACCCCTTGGTGCGGGTGGTACATGTGGGAGGGGTCTCGGCGGTTGGATCGGAGGGGAAATGAAGGAGATTTTGTAACCCTCGGATATGATTGACTGTACCCATTTGTCTTGAGAGAGGGATTGCCTGGCTTCCGGGTACAGAGATAATCTTCCTCCGACTGCCTCCAAAGGTGGACAGTCGGGCAGCTTCTCAGGGATGCTGAAAGGGTTGGTCAGGGAAGGATTCCCTGGAACCCTGGTTCTATGGACCCCCTCTGCCCCTGGGGTGGTGTCTATTATTGTTCCCCCCTCTGCCTCTGGGGGGAAGTTCACCACGTGTGGCAGGCGCGACTCCCTGTGGTTTGCGGAACCACATCTTTCCACCCTTCTGACCTTTAGAGTATGGTCTAGATGGTGTGGAAAAGTGGACTCCCATGGCAGAGAGAGTCTTACCATCTTGCTCGCACCTGGTGAGGGTAGTCTTCACCTGAGGTCCAAACAACTCTGAACCATCAAAGGGGGTGTTGGTGAAGGACGCTTTGAAGGGATCAGCAAAATTACAGAGTCGCATCCAGGTGTGACGTCTCAATGCAACACCTGTGCCTGCGGACCTACTCATTCCATCGGCTGCATAAGAGATAAGCCGCATGGAGGAGTTGGCAATGGAATTCAGGGTAGCCAGCTGGGAGTTAATCTTGTCCTGATACCCCGCAGCAGAAGGATCCTGTATGGTTTCACCCAGTTCTTTGAGCAAATCTCTCTGAAGGCGGGTGAAATGACATAAATAGTTCAGCGACCGCATGGCAAAGGTCGCTGAAGCAAATGTCCACTTACCGTACCTGTCCATAGTCCTGGAGTCTTTATTAGGAGGATGAACAGGTACAGAAGGATCAGCTAATTCCTTCTTAGTGGTGGCTGCTACCACCATAGCATCTACCGAGACACCTTTGGTCAGAAATGGTTTGTCTACTGGAGCAGAAATAAATTTATAAAGCCTCCTAGGGGTAGGTTCCATCGAGTCAGGAGCTGCCCACGCCTTTCTGGCCACTACTTCCATCAGTGGGTCAAAAGGAGGGGACACCCAGGAGGTGGAAGGGTGAGACCCAAAAGCGTCAAGGTAAACCAACTCGTCCTAGGAGGGTTGGAGGGTGGACCAATTCCCCCTCTGTTTCAGGATCTCTAGGATGTCTGAAAAGGAGACATCCTCAGAGGGGGATCTCGGGGAACCCTCTGACTCATCCAAGTCGGTGTCCAAAGTGAGAGACTCGGGGGAGTCCACATGCTTCCTCTTGCACTTTCTTTTCCTAGGGGGTTCCCCTGAAACTTCAGGGGAGGCCTTGGACGAGGAAGATACACCCAAAGTGGGTACCCTGTGCTTTGGATCTCTGCTATCAGTTGCAAGAGGATGACCAGAGACCGTAACAGGCACTGTAGAGGGAGGAGCTGAAGGAACCAACCTTAGAGCGGACACCAGATCCAGCACGCTCCTCATCACCTCAAAGGCTCCCCTATCAGGCACCGAAGACAGCCCTGGCTCCGAGGATACCAGGACCACCCCCGGTGCTGACAGAGAAGGCTCTGAGAATGATGTCGGGGCAGACCTAACCAGAGCCGATGCTCCGAGAGGGAGAAAGGGGTCGGACAAGGGTCCGATGCCACTCGCCCCCTCGGAGCCGACGATGGAGTCCCGGCACCCGGACCTCTCCACGGACAGCACCAATGAAGAGGTCGGAGCCAACGACGCCGGGGCCAAAGGTGGTAGTATCGGCTCCGACGTGGGCATGGTCCCGGTTCCGACAAACTCCGCCTCCGAGCTCAACTGAAGAGTCAGAGGAGGAATCGAAAGTGGCACCGAGGGAGCCACAGTCTGGTGAGATGGGCTTTGAATTATTTGGGCCAGTGCCTGGGAGTTGAGGAGTCTACTGGCCACCCTCTCAATGTCATGGTTGGAAAGCCTGGAAGACCTGGAAGAATGAGTCCTATGACTCCGCTCCGACAGTAAGGGCGATCCTGGTGCCGATCAAACGGACTCTACTGTGGGCGATCTAGAGTGCTTGCATGCTGTTGTCTGCTCCAAAACGGGTTTCAGAGCGGGCAAAGTCTTGCTCGCATCAGATCCGACCGGAGCCGATGTCGGAGCACTTTCGGTTCCGCCAGCCGTCGACTCAGAAGCTGGAGCCGAGGGTTTGGCGGGCTTGGGCGACTTCCCCGAGCCAGACTTAGACAGGGAGTCATCGGGCTTCAATAAGCCCCTCAAAATTAACTTATTACGGTGCTCCTGCAGGACTCTTGAACTAAATCCATGACGAACGGAATAAGAGTCCTGCAGGTGCAAGGGTCCTAAACAATAAACACAAGAAGTGTGAACGTCTGTCAGAGACATCTTCTGACAGCACGAGTCGCACTTCTTGAATCCTGAAATCTTAGTGTCTTTAGACATTATGGTGGACACTAAGAGTCAACACAGTCAGCACTCACAACTCACACTCAAACTCTAACACAAGGGGAGAAGTTAAAGGGCTGACTAAAAAGCAATCACACACACACTAAAAAGGGGAACTATAGGAAAAACTATAGAAGAGCTAAGGCCTGAAGGCCCGCCTATAAGTTTGACTAAAAAGGGGGGGAAGGGCTTAACAAAAATTTAGCTAAGAAGATTTAAGGATTAGGTAACACAGTGGGGAATATTATTAGATAGGGAAATCTAACCTTTTACCTAAAAAGCTACACAAAAAGTTCTTAACTGACCTGAGCCGGTAAAACCGCAACCTCGCAGTGAAGCGGCAAATGAGATCTGGGGAGTTAGTGCATGGTATTGTGGGATATAGGGCTGCCTCAAGCCGGTAAAAATAGCTCTCGAGCTATAGTATAGGCCGAGTCGGAGCCGAGGATCGGCTCCGAACCCATCCAGCAAGAATGAAGGAGAGAATGACAACTTAACATCTTATATTATTAGCAAATGGCTCTTTAATAAGTGCAAATAGCAAAGGGGGATAAAGGACATCCTTGTTTGGTATATTTTACTATATCAAAAGGGCTAGATATAAAGGAGCCTATTTTGACAAAAGAAATTGAGTTATCATACAGCTTTTTAATTAACTTTATGAAATCAGTGGAAAAGCTATATTCATTTAGTACTTTGAACAAGTATGACCAATTCATAGAGTCAAAAGCTTTATCCATAGCTAAGTTTATTATGGATAACTCTTTTTTATTTTTGTTTGCCATATCAATCAAATAAAACAGTCTTATTATATTATCTTGAACTCTCCTGTGTACTATAATCCCAGGCTGCTCTTGATTTACTAAACCAATGAGCATGTGATTTAATCTTTTTGCTAATATAGACACAAAAATCTTGTAGTCTACATTTACAAGTGATATAAGTCTATAAGAAGAACATAGAGCAGTGTCCTTATCTGACTTTAAAATGGGTGTATTAAGAGAATATCATCATGATGGGAGAATATTAGCTGTACTTTTAATGTCTTAAAAAGCATTTAATAATTTTTAAAAAAAATATTATCAGGTAAAAGTGTATATAGCTCAGGAATTATCCCATCCAAACCTGGTGCTTTATTAGTTTTAAGATTTTTTTAATTTGGTCTTTTAATTCCTTAAAAGAAAAAGATTTATCAGTTTTGCTTTTCTGTTCTTTTGATAGTTTATTATGTATGTTTTCTTTTAAAAACATATCCAATGCTGTTACTCAGATCTGACTTTTTTAAATTAATTTCTTCATAATATTTGCTAAAACATTTTAATATATCTTTCAGATCCATAGCTTTAATAGTCTTATTCCCATTTTTATAAACAATTTCCTTTTTATTTTTTTCACATTTTATTATCTAATAGTTATTCTATGAAGGCTGTTGGGGCTTTATTGACTACACCTGTAATGTATTTTTGCTAGATTATGGAAATATTGTGATATAAGATTTCTAGGTACTTCTGATTTAGATTTTTCAACTGGTTGCTTGCAGCTCTATCATTTTGTTTAATTTTAAATTTCAGCTTGGAGAGCATTTATCTATCATAGTCCTTTCTTTTACAAATATATCAGTTCTTTGCCATATAAGTAAGCTTTTAACATGTCCCATAGTAGGCCATCAATGACCTCACCATAATTGTTAAATTCTATAAACTGATGTATCTCTTTTAATAATCATTCATTAAATCCTTTTATTTTAGTTATATATGCTGGGTGTCTTTGGCAAGAAATTAAATTGCTTGGACTTAAAGTTAATTTAAATATAATAGCATTGTGGTCAGATAAGGAACATGAAACTAGTACCACCTCTATTCTGGAGTATAATGCAGTGGCTACCAATACTTTAGTGATACTGTTTTGAGTCCCAAATCTAAAAGAATAGTGAGTATATTTTAAAGAACCAGCTAGTTTTAAATCTGATATATATATATATATATATATATATATATATATATATATATATATATATATATATATATATATATATGAGTGCTACAGAATCCTGAAAGCCCAAAATCCTGAAGCCCAAAATCTCGAGACCAAAGTCTCGAAAGTTCAAAATACTAAAAACTCAAAATACTGAAAACTCAAAATCCTAAAAACACTTACTATACTCCAGCACAAGTACATGCAGAAACAAATAAAACACAAACCATATTACTCTTCTCCAAGTATAAGCAGGGGGCAAGCCCCCCTGCACCCCATATGTAGAGGGCTGCACCCCCACACCAGCTGCTACTTAAATAGATCAACTGCAAGATTGCATTTAGTCTAGTGAAGTGCAATCTCGGAGTTGATATATTTAAATAGCAGGGGGTGTGGTGGGTACAACCCCCCAAATGAGGGGTGCAGGGGGCTTACTCCCCTACATATAGTTGAAGGGTAATATGTTTCTATCTGTACTTGTGCTGGAATATAGTAGGTGTTGGCATCCTGTGTGTTTTCAGTATTTTGTGTTTTCAGTATTTTGAACTTTTGAGATTTTGGTCTCATGATATTGATCTTCAGGATTTGGGGCTTTCAGGATTCTGTAGCACTCATATATATATATATATATATATATATATATATATATATATATATATATATATATATAGGGATCCCTATCATATGATAGAAACCTCATTGGACTGAAACTCATTTCACTGAGACCATAAGACTGAAATTTCAAAAAATTTCAAAAGACTGAAAAGTCACTTGACTGAAACCCATAATACTTAATTTCAACATATTAATTGTAAACTGGACCATATAAAACCAGACTAGATGGGACTGTGCCCCCACACACCCCCTAACTGTTCTGTTTTCCTTAAAAACTTGGTTGGAGCAACTGGATGCAAAATTATTTAAACTGAAAAAGTTACAGGTGGAAAATATGTATTTAAAAGACTGCATAAAAAATTTAATTGTTCCAAAAGGACTATGAACGTGGTGATACCCCTCAGTACTTATTGAAAATTCTCCTTTACATTATGAATTGTTAACTATGTATGACAGGCATGGTTTTGAATTGTTAGAGCTATTAATTAAGTATAATGCGAAGGAAATTGATGTGTTGTTAGTAGAATGTGATGCCTTAGAAAAACAATTGCAAGCGGATGTTATAATTATAGTAGATATAAATATGAACATCAGAGAATATATATCAGTACTGAACATATTTTATCTGAATTGAAGCTTAAAAAACATAATAAATTGTTAAGGGACCAGCAACAGTATAGTAAGGGTCAAGCTTACCCTAAACCACCGAAAGTTAAAACACAAGTGGGTTATGTAAATAATACTGTTAACAATGGTCAAAAGGTAAGGGCACAGCATCAACAAGTAATAATTAATTATGCTGAACAAGTTGCCTATCAGAATGATTTTGAAGAGTATGATGAACAGTTCCCACCTCTCAGAAGATCAGAAAGAATAAAAAATAAAAAGAATCAGGATGTTAATAAACATGGCTGGTCTAATAATCAGGGTTTTTACACACCCTCAAGGTTGAATCAGAGGAGAGGGGGGTACCAGTATCATGGCAGGGGGAGGAAATGCAATTAAGTATTCCATGCAGTACCACATGGGACGAGGAAGATATAGCCAGTATTGATTCAGTTTCTAATGATGCACGTAGTAGTCCAGTCATTGTATGTAATTCCTTAGGTGATTTTAAAGTGTATAATTTTTCAGATACTGTGATAGGTGAATCAATAGTAAATTTATTGAGTAAAGGTTTTACATTTGTACCATCTAAGCAACCTAATCTTGCACAAATATTGATTGACTTAAAGTTATTTTTAAGAAAATTAAATTTCACATTATTTGGTGACAATCAGATAGCACATTCTGAACCCCTTCAATTAACATGTATCCATAGTACATTTAACCCCCCACTTCATCCCGTTTTAGCATCATATGAAAGAATATGTGAATTGGATATCAGGCATATGGTGAATAACAAAAAGCCTTTGAATGACAATTTAACAGATGAAGAGAGAATGAATTTGTCATTTCTCATGCATCAGTCTTTAAGAATAATGAAGCCTGATAAAGGGGGGGTTTAGTTATAATGGACACGTGTGATTACGAACAAAGAATGTTAGCTATATTAAATACAGAAACATATCAGGAGGTTAGTAGAAATGAGCTTAATCTAGCTTATTGAAGGGTGCATATGGCCCTTAATAATATGTTTCTTGAAAATAGAATAGATATTGGCACTTATAATTATTTAAATATTATTTCTCCTATAATACCTACTATATTTTGGGTGCCGAAGGTGCATAAGAATGTAAATAATCCACCATTACGGCTGATTGTAGACAGTCGTAATTCAATTACTTATGCATGTGCAAAGTATTTGGACAATAGATTAAAGAGTTTGATAATGAAATGTCCCGAAATTTGTAAAGATTCATGGCATTTCCCTGAGTTAATCAAAAACGGGTGTATATCAAAAGATCAAACGGTGAAAAGTTTGAACACCAAAACCTCGAACTTGAAAGTTCGAAGATTGAAAATATCGAAGCCGCGGAACATCGAATTTTTTCTCAGGGAAAGAATTTGGTGGGCCATTTCCATGGCTTCACTATTTCCTCCACTGTGCTGCAATCTCGGAGTTGGTATATTTAAGTAGGGGAGTGTGAGGGGCCCAGACCCCACGTTGTGGAGTGTGGGGGTGAAGCCCTCCCACATTAGAAATAGTTTGTAGTGTTTGTGTGTTTTATGTTTTGTACTGGGAAAAAAATTGCTGTTCTCAGTCTTCGAGGTTTTCAGCTTTCATGGTTTTTGGGTTCAATGTTATAACATTCAAAGTTTTGACACTTCGATGTTGTTTTATAGACCCATCAAAAACACATAGTATACTTGTAATAGTGGCCATCAAGAACCTATTCTCTGTGATCCCTCATGAAGACGGTATACAGGCTGTAGAAATATTTTTTGGTGAACAGGGTATCACACAGTCCAAAATTAATTTATATACTGAACTCTTGGAAATAGTTCTTAAGAACAATTACATCTATTTTAAGGGTAGATATTTTTACAACAGGTGGGTGTAGCCATGGGCTCACCTTGTGGCACAATTTTTGCGAATATAGTTATGGCTGTGTGGGAACAGCAGTACATTTATGGGAGCGGGATTTTTTCAACATAGCCTATATTTACATTATTTGGATGGCATATTCATCCTTTGGAAGGGCAGTAAAGCAGCACTAGATTTATTTCTTTCATATATTAATACAAGTACTTCATATCTGACATTTATACAACAAGTGGTTATTAAGGAGATTAATTTTTTGGATGTCATTTTGAGTAAGGATAGGGATAATAATAGATTTATAGCAAATATTTATAGAAAACCCACCTACTCAAATTCATTCTTGCATTTTTCTAGTGCACACCCGTCAATTATTAAAAAATCAGTAGCTAAGGGACAGCTGGTCTGGGCGGCTTAGATACGATTTTGAAATAGAGTGCAATAATTTGATCAATATGTTTAGAAAGAGAGGTTATCCCAATCATATTCTTAAAGAAGTGTACAATGAAGTAAAAACAAAAAGATCAAATGGTCATTTTGCACCTATTTTAACATATAGTAATATCTCAATACCTTTGAGTGTGAGCGAATGCCGTCTGGATAATGCTGCACATTTCATAACAACATTTAATACACATTTTTATGAAATTAAGGCTATTATGATGAAAAACTGGATACTTATGGATGAGGATTTGAATATTAGAACAAAATCGTGCCATGGTTTTAAAATGGTAGCAAGAAGAGCAAGTAATCTTAAAAACTTGTTGGAGAATGGCAAGACAAGTTATATTGCCAATAAATCAGTGGGTATTATGAATAGATGTGGAATATGCAATCATTGTAGATATATACATCAAGGCCAATGCATACAGATAAAAGGCACAGAATATACCATTAAGGGTAAATTTAAATATAATTCCAACAGGGTAATATATGTGGCAGTATGTCAACTATGCTCAGCATTTTATATAGGAAAAAACACCAGGTCTCTTAAGGAAAGAATCTATGAGCACATGTATGCAATAAGGAAAAATCAGTTAAATAATGCACTAGCCAAACATGTACATGAATATCATTATCATCATTTTAGATATGGAATATTGCAGCAAGTGCTTAGTAATGATAGAGGTGGTCACTGGAAACTACAAACTGGAAAAGGCAGAGTTAATATGGCAGCTTATGCTTCATTCTTATGCATGGCCTGGACTCAATGATCTCTGCAGTATTAACAGTATTTTAAAATTAAAAGCATTACGTAGATAAGGGTTGCTTTAGTAATTATAAGAAGTTTTGTTTAAGTTAATAACTGAATATTTTAATGTATATAAATGTATATTTATCTAATATCTTAGGCTGCTAATTATAATTTTCAATTTATACAGTCACATATTGTGTGTATTTGGTGTATTTAGAATGTTTAGTTTTTTTAATAAATATATATATATATATATTTACTTATTTGTGAATAATGGTACATCCAATGGGGGAAGTAGCATATTTAGGCTCGTGATGTCATTTCCTATAGTGGAAAAAGGGCGCCAAATTTTAAACTATTTAACTGTTGTAAATGTGTTTTACTGATATTGTCTGATAAAGTTTACTAATGCAATAAATGAAAGTGCTTAACATAAGATACAACTCTTTCTTTATTCTATAGCCCATATTGTGCTTATTTTATAGAAGCTTATTACTGTAGACTTTCATCCCTCTAGTGGAAAAACTGCAATATTACAGTAGGGAGACTAATACTTGTAAACTGAAATTATTGTAAGGAAAACAGAAAAGTTATTACCTTTAGGTGATTTCATTTAAAAGATGTTTCAGAAACAGCTTATTTTAAGACAAATAAAATATAAATAACTAACAGGTAGTTTTATTTGCCTTTGAACTTTTGTGTTCTCTTTAACTGTCCAATCATTTCTTGTAGCCTCTCTTTTGAAAGATACACTCAGGTCCATATCATCAGTAGAATTAAGTAAATTATTTTTCTGGATGAAGGAAACTGCATCTTCTAAGGAATCAAATGTTTTCCCCTCTGGTAAGAATAATCTGAGTTTTGCATGGTAGATTAGGTGCGTTTTTATTCTGAGTTTCTTCAGTGATTTTAACAGAGGAATACAAGCTTTTCTTTTTGAAACCACCAGACAGTAATAGTCATTGTCAAATATTATACAAGAATCACCAGGTTTTATGGGTGATGCAGACCAGGCTGTTTTCAAAACTAGATCCTTGCCTTGACTAGAAATAAATTTGACTATTACAGATCTTGGATTTGAAAGTTTTTTTTTTCTTGCTGTCACTACAGTTAAAGATCTATTAGCCCTCTCTATGCCAAATGATAGAGCTGCAAGAAGGTTTAATGTTTTAGGGATCCACGTGGATAAGAAGTTTACCATCTTATCTCCTTCTACTTGCTCAGGGACTCCATAAATCCAGATTCTGTTCCTCCAGGTCATCAATTTTTTTCCAAGAACTTGTTTTTTGTTGAAGAATAAAATCATTGTTATGTTCTTCTTCTGCAAGTTAGCTGTCTATGTCAGTGACAGAATCCTCCATAGCAGATATCTGGAATTTCTGTTGTTTCACTACTTCCTTGATTAATTCAATCCACTTTCTACAATCTTCTTTTATTTTGTCAACTTTGGAGTCCAGTTTATCTAGTTTTAAGGATAGATCTTGTATTCTACAAAGAATAGACTGTAATTCTTTCTTCACTGAATTTTCTTGTGAAACTACTTTAGAGTGACTCATCTTCCTTTGGTAAATGTATATCTTGAAGTTTTGACAGGAAAATGTTTGAAATGTAAATGATTTTTCCACCAAAATGTTCCAAAAAGCTTTCAACATGATATTCCAGCTTATCTGAATATTTTTTTATGAAAATGACAATTTAATCCTGTCAAAAATATATAGGAGAAGCAGAGGAAAATGTATTTGCTGATAACTGCTTTCCAACCTGGCCACACCCTAACAAGAAATTCTTTATTAAATTACACAGATACCACAACAGGACCAACAAAGCAGACTGACTTCACCCAAAGTGGGTTTCTCAGTACTAAAATTAGACTCTGATCAAAAGCAAACATAATATGGAATAATTTTATCACATGATTCTTTGAAATTCCAGCAAAATCCTTATCTTACAATCAGATAGATTGCAATTCTTACAATAAATAATGAAGATATGACTATGCAATAGACATTCATTTGGTTATAGTAACATTTTATTTATTTGACATTTGTTCACTAGGTTAGTTCATCTGAGCCAATGGTCTGATTTAAGTGGAGACCTGAGGAGAAAAGCTCCAGCATTACAATAAAGAACACAGAGATAACATGATTAGGCAGTATACAAAAAATGAAGAAAAGCTCCACATTACCCAAACAAAAAGTTATAATCTAGGCAAAAATAAAGAAACTAAGAGCGCAAGTACAAAAATAAAATGGAGAAAAGCTCCACCATTACCAAACAAAAAGTTCCATACTCGGCAAAAATTCAGAAATTAAGAGGGCAAGTACTTGACATTAAAAAGGCTACATAGTAATAAATAATATATGATAGTAGTAACGATATAGATCCATCTTTCCCTTGCTATCATATTGTTGGAATTGAAATTCATCAACAGATAAATTAAATGCTCAAAGTTGTAGAAGAGATGTGGAAAATAAAAGGAGTGGACATAGAAGTTTAAGCAGGATTGTGGCAGGGGCAGGACATTGATTGTAGAAAATGAAGCTTGATTTCAGTTTTGAAGTAGCTGGAACTAGTCATAATGTGAAGGCTAGGTGGGAGCCTATTCCAGACAAGGGACACTGGGTGCTTGTAGAGGAGTTTTGTTTGGTTTATAGATGTCCAGAAGGTGCTGGTCTGAGCTACAAAGTGTACAGGTAGGGATGTAAGGGGATACTGTGGTGGAGAGAGATGGGCAGGCTTGGGGTTTGTTAAGTAAAGAGTGTGTGAGCTGCAATTGGGAAAGTAGTAAGAGCTGAGGGAATTCCAGCCACTGAAGCTGTTTCAGGGCAAGGCAATGATGTGATTTGTAAGGAAGGTTACAAGCGAATCTGGCTATGATATTGTAGGTTTGCTCAAGTTTGAAGAGAAGGGTTGACTGGAGATGGGTAAAGATAAGGGTGGCATAGAGGAAACATGGAAGAAGGAAGGCTTGGGCTAGGGGGTGGCCTGGAGTTAGGAGCGAGGAATTTTTTTATTTCTATAGAGAAGACAAAGTTTCTGATTAGTTTTTTTGATACAGTGTTGGATATGGATGTCAAATTTTAGCTGGTCATCAATTATAGTACCAAGCAATTTAGTGTGTGTGTGGTTCTGCTTTGATGAGGGTGTTATCTAAAAAGAAATAGTAAAGGAGGATTTAAGGTGGGAGAGAGATTTGGAGAGAAATAGTAGGAGCTTAGTCTTTTTGGTGTTAAGTATGTGTTGGTGCTCTGTGAGTCATTTTTCCATGGATGAGAAAGAGTTTTGGGTGATGGAAAGAAGTTTGGATATGTTGTTGGCACAAGAGATGAGAGTAGCATCACTGGCATATTGTATAAGGGAGGAGGAAGTACAGGAGGTAGAGATATGATTGGTGAATATATTGAAAAGGAGGGGGTCAAGAATCCAGCCTTCAGGGACACCCATTTGGGTAGGTAGGAAAAGGGAAGAGGTATATTGCCATCTGACAGACTGGAGCCTGATTGAGAGGTAGCTTGAGAACCAGAGAATAGTGGAGGCGGAGAGGTTGAGATCAGTAAATCTGGTGAGTAGCTTGGAATGGGAGACTGTATCAAAAGTTTAGAGTGGTCAAGGAAAAGGCAAGATATCAGGGTTTTTTTTTACCCTAGCTTCAGCAACAGTGTGAGTGAAGGATGTGAGAGCTGTGGATGTACTATGATATGGCCTAAAGCCATGATGAGTGGAGGTCAGAAGATTTTCATTGATTAGGTATTTTAGAAGTTGGTTATGAAAGCATTTTTCCAGGATCGGGGGTAGTGGAGATAGGATGGCAATGGGGTTATAGTTGGATGGATCAGTGGAGTTACCTCCTTTGTATAGTGGAATGATGTAGAAAGATTTCCAGATGTCTGGCACAGTGGATTCTAGGATAGATCAATTTATTAGGATAGAGACATGATAGGCTATAGAATGAGCTGCAAGTTTAAGAAAGAGAGGGGGAGGTTATCAATAGAAGGAGAGCAAGGTTTCAATTTTAGTAGACGAGACCTGATGTAAGCTGTGTAGAAGGGGTTAAGAGTGAAAGCATAGGTACTATCTGTACTGTGGGGTCTATACTACATTTTTGAAAGCCGAAAATGTCAAATCTGACATTGTCGACACGAGAATAGTGAAACTGCAGAACATCGAACAAGTAAATGGAAATCTCCGTAAGGGGAGATTTCCATTTACTTCAATGTAGTGTGGTCTCGGAGTTGGTATATTTAAGTAGCGGGGGATGTGGTGTGTGCACCCCCCCCCATGTGAGGGGTGCAGGGGGGGCTTGCCCCCCTGCCTACACCATTTAGTTTTTTTTTTTTTTTTTTTTTTTCTGAACATTTGATGTTTTAACAGTTTGTTCACTAAAGGTCGACCTTTAGTGATTAGAACTGTTAAATATTCAGTGTTCTAATATAGACCCATACTGTGTGTGGTGTGTTAGAGGTTGTGGGTCTGGGAGGGCTGGGTACGTTTTTGAATTGATTTGATGAAGTGGGTATTAAGTAAGGTGTCAGTTCATACCTCCCAGCTGTACCAAATTACTCGGTTTTTACCAAGTGTTGGGGTTCAAATAATGGGGTGCCATGATTCCCAAGTGACATCCCTTCATTTCTGATTTTCCCAGCTTTTTTAAAATGTTTTTTCTTTGCTTTTTGAGCTGACATCATCGTGTGAGTGATGATGTCAGCTATATTAGCCTGTCGGGTTTCTGTCTGGGAAGGACTTTGAATTTGAGAACTACCCTTCTGCGAGTGTGAGCAGGAACAGAATGAATGCTGGCGTACTGCAGAGCTACTTGCAAAGATAATTTAAGGATGTTTACTTGCCAGGAATTGAAAGCGTACTACAGAGCTACTTGCTGGACTCATTTTGAAGGTATTTACTTCTGTGAGTCAGGAATTGAATGCCAGAGGTGTGTGTGTGTGACTGTGTGTGTAAACCCCCTAGGTGAATACACTTGGCAGCTACAGGTAGTACTCAGGCTCAAACCCTGTACCTTGGGTACAGGTAAAAAGAGCCTAAACTCCCTAGCTGCCACCACTTGTGAATTTATGCCTCACATTTTTGTTCTTATGCCTCATATTTTTCTTTTGTTCCTCATAAAATCTGTAGTTTTCAAGACTTTTGGGGCAAAACAGTGAAGGATTGAATTCACTAATGACAGACATTTGAATTTTAGACTTCATATTCTTCAGAAAATAAACGGTAACACAAAACATTTTATTCTAGCAATTTTCTAAGTTTATAAGATCAGTATTTGTGTGTGTGTGTGTGTGTGTGTGTGTGTGTGTGTGTGTGTGTGTGTGTGTGTGTGTGTGTGAATACGCTTGGTGGCTAGAGGTACTCAGGCTCAAACCCCGTACCTTGGGTACAGGTAAAAAGAGCCTAAAGTCCTTAGCCACCACCACTTGTGAATTTATGCCTCATATTTTTGTTCTGTTCCACATAAAATCTGTGGTTTTCAGGACTTTTGTGGCAAATCAGTGAAGGATTGAATTCACTAATGACAGACATTTGAATTTCAGACTTCATATTCTTCAGAAAATAAATGGTAACACAAAACCTTTTATTCTACCAATTTTCTAAGTTTATAAGATCAATATTGGATATTTGTCCCTATTTTGGGGCTGTATTCCCCTATTATTGGCTTTGTCCAGGTTTTTTGTGCTAAGACGTTGAGAGCTATGGTGAGAAGTAAGAACTGAATTTTGTATTTCCCCATTATTGACTTTGTCCAGATTTTTATGCTAAGAGGTTGAGAGCTATTGTGAGAAGTGAGAACTGAATTCACTAAATAATAGCCATTTACATTTCAGTCTTCCTATCTTTTTAGGAAACTGCTGATTTAGCATAGTAGTATGTTGCTCTGACTGTAGTGCATAGGGTCCTGGGTTCAGGACTTGGCAGTGAAATGCATGGTGGTAACACATCATTTTATTATAGCAACTTTCCAAAATTATACAAGCAATGTTTAAAATGTGTACCTGGTTTTGGCCTTTTGACCACCCCCCCCCCAAAAAAAAAACTGAAATTGAAAATAAGTGCGAGAAGTTGAGCAAGATGCCTATGGCTTAGACTGTCATTCTATTGTTATATATATATATATATATATATATATATATATATATATATATATATATATATCTTGCGTGTGTATGTGGAAGTAGACTTTTATGATGGAAATGTTCTGAATTGGGTAGTTTTGTCATTATTGGTTCATGCATTTTGTTTCATTGCCTACTGGAAAAATGTTCAAATAATAAATTTAAAATGCACTCTAAGTCTAAAAAGTGTGCTGTATTATACAAGAAATATAATTTAATAAAGTCAGGAAGGTGTATCAAAGAACACATGTATATTTCTTGTTTTGCGTGCAAGAGGCCTATGATTTGATAACAGCCCAAAGGTAATATTTATCCACCACTGGCCAAATGCATTTTCTTTGCATGTGGTGTGGGTTTCAATGCTGTTTCAATGAATGTGAGTTTCAAGGGCAGAGAAGTTTTATTGCTAAGTCTATTTTTCATTGTGAGACAGTATTGCTTGCTTTGTTTAGCATGTCTATTAGTGTTTGTGCATTGTGTTATACAATGTAAAAATAAATCCAAATAATCATTGTAGAAGTAAAGCAGTATGCACACATTAGTGTTTATGGTAAATGGGGCAAAATAGCTAGGTAATAGGACATTGGAATGGATGCAGGCTGCAGGGGGACTCTGGTGCTATGTTTTGGTAATCTGTTCTTCAGTTTGTGTTTGAAAGTTGGTATACCACAATTCCATTGGACTGGGCAAGGCTACATAATTATGTATGCAAATTTTATGTTAATCAACATACAGATTTGTACCTATATTTCATGAGCCTTGTCTAGATTTTTGATGTTTCCAGGTTGAGAGGTACGTGGCAATTTCTAGTGGAGAATTATTTGGGTAGGGGTTGGGGGTTCATCAGGATGCAAAATTTTATTGATGGTATGCCAGAATTTTTTAGGATTAGACTTTTGGGAGAATTGGAGATTATATAAGTATTTTTTCTTGTTTTTGTTGATTTTTTTTTTTATAGATTATGTAGTTCTTTGTATTTTTGTAAGACTGCTGTAGATTTAGTTTTTAGCCATTGTTGCCAGGAATTGTCCCTTTCTTTCATGAGAGAGGGGGTGTCTTTGGTGAGCCAAGGTGAGTAATTTGCTTTGATTCTCACCTTTCTTAGGGGAGCTAAAGAGTCAAGAATATTCAGAAATGTACTATTAAAATGTAGAACGGTATCATTCAGAGGGAGGTACTTCAGGAAGTTCCAGTTAATGGAAGTGAGTTGGTTGTTAAAAGTTTCAGAGTTGAAGAAAGAAAGGTTGTGACATTCTCTGTAATGGTGAAATGTAGGGATTTAAAGGGAGTATCACTGGACTTGAGTAGGGAGGTGGTCACTTAGAGACTTGGGTAGGGTACTGGGGTTATGATATAGGGTGGGGTCAGAATCTAGTCTAAGGTGGAATGGATGATATTGTTAATATTGAAGTGTGTAAGTGTTGTGATAAGTTGATGGAAACATGGAGGGTGATATGTAGGGAGAGGAAGGTAGGAGATTGTTTTTACCTATCAATGTTAATGTCACCTAGTAGTAAGGTCGCATAGGGGATATTCTCAGAGATCCAAGCTAGGAGAGAGTCGAGGACAGGAATGTTATTCCTTGGTGGGATATAGATAGATGCAATGGCAAACTTCTTTTGGGGGTTGAGGTGACAGTTTAAAAGAAATAGTTCTGCAGGTTGAAAGTTGGGCTGATATATGGGAAGGGGATAGATTAAGGTGTATTGAGTACAGGATAACAACACTCCACCTTTTTTTGTAGTGCTATCTTGGTGGTAAATGTTATAATGTGGAGGTAATATTTCAGAATTAGAGATATGCAGTTTTAACCAGGTTTCAGATAGGGCTAGGATGTGAGGTGAGGTGAGTGATGGGTGATCCAGGAGTGTAGCTCAGTAACCTTTTTAGTTAGACTCTGTATGTTGATAGCAAAGATAGAGAGATGTTTGGTCGGGCAGGTATTAGTAGTGGTTGGGCTAGAAGGGCTTGGGTTGGGGTGGATGCCACCAGCTAGTAGTATATTGTTTGTAGGTGGAGAAAATGCAGTAGTATGAAGGTAGAAACTAAAAGGTTTGTATTTGTGTTTGAAGGATGTAATGGTGAGAGGGAGAATTTTTAATTTGAAGAGTTGTGGGAAGGAAGAGTTGGAGAGAGGGATAGATTGGGAAAGGCAAGGAGGATTCCTTGTGAGGTAGAGGAGATCTGAAGGTTGGGGATGGATGTGAGTGATTAAGATTTGAGTGATAGGAGGTATGGAATGAGAGATATAGTAGTAGGATTGATATGAGGTAGATGGGGGCATTATGTGTGTGAGGTAAGTAGTGAAAGGTGGATTGAGAAAAACAAAGGAAGGAGTGTATGAGGAAGAGTGTGCTTAACAGGGTAGAGACCTGATATAGAAGAAGAACAAGAGAATGAAGATAACAGTTAGTAGGGCAGAGAGGAGTGAGAGTAAAACTGAAAACTGATGAGTTACAGAGAAGTAGTGAAGGATGGGGGTTACAGTGTGGTGATATTGGGTTGGGTGGAGATAGGGAGTGGGATGGAGATGACAGGGAGGACTGGTTGGGGTGAGCATGGATGATAGGGACTGGATGATAAGACGTGTGTGGGAGGGGTAGGGGGCATGTGGGAGGTGGTTTGATGAGAACAGATAGGACAGGTGTGGGCAGGGTTAGAACAAGGTGGAGAAGGTATAAATGCAATGAAAGTGGGGGTGGGAATGAAGGTAGTGTAGGTGAGCAGATTGACCCTGAATGGAGCAAGGGCGAATGGAGCTGGTTGTACCAGAAATGTCAGTCTCCTCTAAAAACAACCACTAAGATAAGAATCACAAGTAAGGAGCAAAGCAGCATGAAATTGCAGGTAAGTAGAGCAAGTTGAGAAGAGAGATGGGATGTGAGAGCAGGGAGGGGTGAGAATCTGCAGAGAGGTATTATCAGGGAATCAGTTAGGTGGATACTGCAAACTGAATACATAGAAGAGAGTAGAATAGAGTAAAGTAAAGTTTCAGTGCTGGGGTAGTGATAGATAATTACTGTTAGAGAGAGCTATGTATGCAAGAAAACATTTAAAATAGGGGTGAGTATAGAGGGGGATCTCAGCTGTGTGCAGACAGCCTATCTATTTTGTAAAGTGTGATATATTCAGTGCTTAAAGTTGGAACATACTTTAAATAGAAACTGGGTAGGCAGTGAAGGGCATGGTCATAATTCCAGATGTTGGGACAGGTTCTATCTAGCAGGTAGAGGCAGGCAGAGAGTGTAGTCACTTTACACTTTAAAACTTTAAATAGAAACCAGGTAGGCAGAGAAGAGCAAGGTCATAATTCCAGATGGTGGGGCAGGTTCTATCTATTAGGTAGAGGCAGGCAGAGAGTGTAGGCACTTTACCCCTTAAAACCAGTGTGATGACCATGCCCTGGCCCGGCAATCAAGGAGCCTCAATCCTCACCACTAACACCAGGGAGGTCGTCTCATAGAAGAGGAAAGGATAACTAATACACACAGTAAAGTACAATTTCCTTTAAGTGCACACAGAGATCACAGTCAGTCTGGGGCTGGTTGCTCCCTTGTTCACCAGGTCCCCAATAAGACTCCCCACTGGCACAGCTATAGGGTCCAGGTCTCAGCCGAACTGAGCAAGCTAGAACCTCCAGTATCCTCTCTGTCCAACCAGTGCTTCATGTCCCTGCCAAGTAGCTAACACAACACATACACACTTTGAGATAAGTATTTATACAACTTCACAGACACTCCTGGGAAAGGCTGACACAGATTCTCCAACTGTGCCCCCCTAGCTACCTGCCTCAGGCCTTGCAATGTAGGGTCTGAGAGCTGAACCTGTCTCAAGTCTCTCCTAGTAACCCTTCCCAGCTCCCCTTCCACAGGAAGTCTGGCATCCTCTGACAGTGGTGCCTTACTGTCAGCCTGGGTGCTACTAATCACCTCTACCTTTGCAGTTACCCTGTCCAAGGGAACATCAGTACCCACAAGCAGCTGTGGCTCACATTCAGTCTCACTGCTACAGAGCAGCTCACTCCCTGAAGTATACACCTCAGCAGTCCTGGCTGCAAGTATGCAGTCTGCCTGGGTCTCCCCAGGCTACCAGACCCACATGCTTGTCTCCTAGCCTCACTGCATGTAACTGCATAAGTATATAGTACTGCCTCACCCAAATCCTTCCCTCTCAGAACATCTAGTGGATGGTAGTTCCGTACCCCTGTTGTCTCAAGACAACCTACTATAAGCATTTTGTATTTCCCACTTACTGGCTCCCTCAACTTTGGTTCCCCATCTTGCCTCCGTGGACACCTGTATGCCATATGGCCCCACTGGTTGCATTTAAAACATTTAACCCTAGCTCCTGGACATGTACCTGGACTTGTGGCTTCCCCTGCTACTGGCGGATTCTGTTAGGGCAGTCTGTGCTTCCCACCATGGGTTTCTTTAGTCCCATGAGCAATACTGGGGGTCCCTTTCCTGTGCAGGGCTGCCCTGCTTGCTAGGTATAGGTCTCCCTTCTTCCCCAACTCCTCTGAAGTAGCACACTGTCTATCAGCTAACCAGATCCTCATGTCCTCAGGCAAAGTGCTAAGGGCTTGTTCCCTTACCAAAAGGTCTGCCAGCCCTTCAAAAGTGGTGACCTGATATCCACTTACCCAGCTATGAAAATAAGTGCTCAGTTCAGCAACATATTCACATACATTTTCATCTGCCTTGCGTCTATGCTCACAAAACTTTTTCCTATACATTTCAGGTGTTAGCTTAAAACATTCTAACAAGTGTTTTTTACAGCAGTATAATCAAAACAGTCAGTGTCATGCATTTTTGCTAAAGAAGTTACAGCTTTACCATGGAGTAAGGGGGTCAGGAACCGTACCCAGACCCCTTGGTCAACTTCATACCGTTTACATACCTGCTCAAACATATGAATGAAGCTATCAAAATTATCCCCCTCTTTAAACTGTGGAAGAAATTTACTGACCTTTTGTGCTTCTGGGGTCTGGTTACTCCTTTCCCCATTACCTCTATGACTCTGGCGAAGAGTCAGCATTTCCCTCTCATGCCTCTTCTGCCTTTCATTTTCCTCAGCTTGTAGACTCCTCATTTTCTCGGCTGCTTCTAGTTCCATACGCCTGGCCTTCAACTCAAGTCTCTTTAGTTCCAGCTGAATTTTTAAGTCCACTGCAGAAAGATTGAGCTGTCCACTCTCCGAGGATATTGTATCTCCACTGTCAGTCTGATTGTCCTCCAGGCTGCTGTTCTCTGATGCAGCTGTAACCAAGGCTGCAATCAGGTCTGCTTTAGTCAGGTTTCCATGCACCAGTCCCCTAGCCTGGCACATCTCTGCCAGCTGGCTCCTTGTCAGCTTTCCATACTCTTCTGCTGACATGCTGCCTGCTCACCTTGACTAACACTAAGCTAACAAAAGAAATAAAACAATTGTGATCTGAACTCTGCGTGGCTGTTTCAGAGTACAAAACACTTTTAGAGATAACTGTACATAAGCTACAGGAATTCCCTCTACCCACACAAGCCAATTAGTATGTGAAGTAGATCCCACCACTACCATCACTTGTGATGACTGTGCCCTGGCCCAGCAATCAAAGGAGCCTCAATCCTCACCACTAACACCAGGGAGGTCGTCTTATAGAAGAGGAAAGGATAACTAATACACACAGTAAAGTACAATTTCCCTTAAGTGCACACAGAGATCATTTAGTCTGGGGATGGTTGCTCCTTTGCTCACCAGGTCCCCAATATGACTCCCCACTGGCACAGCTATAGGGTCCAGGTCTCAGCCTAACTGGGCAAGCTAAAACCTCCAGTAACCTCTCTGTCCAATCAGTGTCTCGTGTCCCTGCCAAGTAGCTGACACAACACATACACACTTTGACATAAGTATTTATACAACTTCACAGACACTCCTGGGAAAGGCTGACACATATTCTCCAACTGTGCCCCTTTACCCAGACTATATGGTAGTAATTACTGCCACCACCCAGTTAATAATATCAGCTACTAAAAGCCCCTTAAAAGGGTGTTCAGTTATTACTGTGCAATATTATTATCCAATGGTAGTATGACTACCAGTCAAGGCTTACTTTAAAGTGGCCTATTACAATAACCTCTACAAATATGCAATGTACTCTAGAGCTTATCTCTGCACAAAGAAGCCACAGGTAGAAGGTTTTAAAAATAGTTAATAATAAATAATTAAAACACATGACAAAACTACTACACCACAGAGATATCTAAGAGTTCAGAGATCACACAGAAACTTAAAATAATACAAGTAGGACAGGTCTGATCTCAAAGAAAAATACCTAATTAATATTTACTAGCTTTAACTATTCCTACAAGAAATCAGTGCTAAAACTTACATGTGAGTATAAGGCAGAGTGCTGTTAAGTTGGATATCCAAGATCAAATTGCTTCCAGTCTCTTGTGAGAAATAGTATTTAAACATTACTAACACACGTTTGCTGGGTCCCTCCCCAAATTACATCATTTTTGACACTTAGGTTTTCCCAGGCAAACAAACTGCATCATCTTAACACCTGGTCTGAGTTCTCAGGCCACAGACTGCATTATTTAGCAATCTAACACATACTCAGAAACTTACAACAATACAAGGCATTTCACATGTATATTCTAACAGAAACTAGAGCAATAAAGCACCTTCCACATCTACATTCTGATCATAAACTTTAGCATTAAAACAATGGGCATGAAACCTTCATCCAGCCACACTGGAGCTGAATTTTAAAACATTAAAGAGATCCATAAAATCTTTTCAACTTAAAAAGACACATTTGAAATACTCGGCCTGGTTTTCCTTACAGCAGATGGCAATGTTGCAACAATCTTGAAGTTCACATTTTACAGTGTTTTCTTACATTTAAAAACACAAGCCTGTATTTTACATTTATTTATACAGTTGTTAGAATTATGTATCAAATTCTATTTGAGTAGGCTGACAGCCTTCGCCCATCTGTCCCCAATCGTCACAACCAGTAAGTTATTTTCTTATACAGTCAGTGAGGTAGGTACTTGTACACTACTGAGATGGTAAGGGAAAAGATACATCAACATGTCACTCTATATTTACTATGCAAATGGTAAACAATATACAAAAATAAAAATATAAAGAAATTCTTAATAACAAAATAAATAGTGACATTTATTGACCATTTCAAAAGTTAACATTCTATTATCCTCATTTTTATTTTTTATTTAAAAACTTGCTACATCCCAATTTGTATTTCCCATACATTATAATTCTGACTGGTCCATTAAAAAAGCACAGTAGCATATACCTTGACTTTTTCATAAAATGCACTGTTTTTGTGACTTAGATGCATAATAATTTGAAGTTTAAACAGATTTAGAGATTTTCCCAGCAAAAAAGTCTTGTGTGCAACTTGCCATACAATGTACCAACTGACTTGTTTATGTAATTAGCTGTCATATTTCAAAAACTGTAAAAATGCTAGTGTTGCAAAAGTGAGTAGTCTTGCAAACATGCATACAATTCACACAACCTCTAGACAGTTGACTTCACAATGGTCTAGAATCTAAATGCTGTTGTATTTGTCTCCCCTCCCCAACCATACTTATCAACCTGCTAGATCAAGAAATCTGGACAAAGTCACAAACAATGGGGGAAGGGACAAAGGCTGCAAAATAGGGACACCTTTTAAATATTGCTTTTACAAAATTAGAAAGTTGATAGAATAGCAGGCTTTGTATTAGCATACATTTTTCTGAAGGATATGAAGTCTGAAACTCAGATGTTTGCCATTATTTTCAAACTTCAATCCTCAATGATTTGCCAGTGATTTGCCAGAAAACCACAATTTTATGAGAAACAGACCAAAAATATAAGGCAAAAATCGGGACATTCTGGAAAAATTGGGACAGTTGAGAGGTATGCTTCCAACCAAATTTTCTTAAAATGTACAAAAAATGTCCAAGTTTCTTACTACTTCTCTATAGCCAAATTTACATTGCTTCAGCAACATGGTACTATAATATTTCTTTGCTAATAAAAGTGGACAGTGTTTGAATATTATTTCCTGAATCTTGAAAATGTTACTATTGTGATTGTACAAATCTCAAGTCCAGACCATTTTGCTTTTACTTATTAACAAATAAAATACTGTGATAGCTCACTACTTGACACCCACTTGACTTTCACATGAACTGATTTACCAAAGCTTCATTACAGATGTAATGATGAGGCCAGTGGACCATGTCATCTGCTAATTGATCATAGTCTATTAGTGAAGTGCACTTTAATTTTGAAAACAATAAAAACTAAGATTTTGGGGATATTTTATGTGGAATAGGGAACACAGTGAATTACTACAATTTTTTGAATATCTGAACAAAAATGACTTGACTAATCAGCAGAGTTTAAGGGCAGAAGTGTTCACCATACATGGACAGTACTATCACAAAAGTGTTGGATGGAACAATCTTCACATTTCTGTATGGCAAGTCATTCTCTAAAAACTCATTTCTACTGGCCACAAGTTGTCATCCATTCACCATAGCTAGACATTTTCCAAAATCTCAGATCTCAGTTTTTATGTTTAAAATGAATATCACCACACCAGTGGATTATGATTGTTTAGCAAATGGTCTGTTCCACCAGTTTTATCATAGAGGGCATGAGGGTCCATGCTTTTACTGATGGAGGTTTGAATTCCATCATTGCCAAGCAAATGTAGTGACCACACTGGCACTGTTGGAGTTTGAAACCCAATACTGCTAACCAGTATCCCACCAAGTAATGTGAAGGACTTTGGCTATGTTCCCTGGATCCACACCATATCACAAATAGATCTGATGACCTTCAGAGGATTGGTCTCTTGAGTTACACCACTTGTGCCTAACAGATTAAATTAAAAAAGTGAAAAAAAATCTGATTTAATAATCAATTTGCTAAATGCAACTTGACACCAAAATTATACAGTGAATATGTACTGTTGCCATGTGTATAAGTTTCCAAAGTCCACTCCCGACTAGAACTTCACACAGACCAGTTACAAAGCCGAGATTTTTTGGTCTAGCGCCCTATCCCCTTTTTACCACTGTCTGTGTGAACCAGCTGCCTATCAAACAAATTATTCGTACAAACAAAAATTTTGCAGGGAAGGGTAGTTGAATTCTCCAGTTCCCCCCAGCTTTCATCCTGGCAAGGTAGTACTGCCACCACTCTAAAATCATTAGGCTAGAGACTCAAAAACTAACATACTACTCTTGAGTATTAGCCAGATATAAAGTATATAAATAGTAATAAACACAAAGTAGTAATGGCTTGAGCAAGCTGGCAGTAGAAATGGATTCCACAGCTTGACAACCCAAAGTACTAAATAATACATTAATCTGAAATAATAAATAAATACATAAATAAATGAATATATACATAGCAGCACAAGATATCAATAGTGAACATGTAACTTTTCTTAGACATTGTTGATGCAGAATAAACAAGAAAATATAAATAATCTACACATAAAATAAGAAAAATAATTAATTATACAAAACAGAAAAGTTAGAGCAAAACTCTAACTAAGCTAAGTGCCTTGGTTATTAATAATGGGATACCAAACCTTTACTGCTCAAAGTTCCTAGAAATATTACATAAGGCAAAAACACAGACAACAAGCTTATATGGCTCTGGTCACTAAGGTCTCCCAAGTAAGGCTGACCAACTTTCACTGTTTTTAGTTCCAAAGATATATATTTTAGCTCATTACTTTACCCCACAAAACTGGGGTGGCCACGGTGGTGCAGCAGTTAGCATTGTTGCCTCACAGCAAGAGGTTCTCTGGTTTGATTCTCGGCTGGGGTGCCTTCTGTGTGGAGTCTGCATGTCCTCCCTGTGGTCGTATGGGTTTTCTCCAGGTGCTCCAGTTTCCTCCCACATCCCAAAGACATGCAGTAGGTGGATTGGACACTCTAAATTGGCCCTAGGTGTGAGTGTGTACGTGTGTACGCCTTCTGTGGAAGGTTGGATGCCAGGCTGGCAACTCGACACCGTAAAACTCTACTGCCAATCATGAGCAGACAGATGATCCGCTGTGGTGACCCCTAACCGGGAAAAGCCGAAAAAAGAAGAAGACTTTACCTCACAAAACTCACTGGGGTCCGAATGGAGAGATAAAATCAGTAATAAAAGGAGAGTTGTATCACTGTATTGTTAGAACATAATCCATAAACAAGTCTTGGTGAGTACCTTCATGTGGTGGAACCTGCTTTTACAAAATCTCACCAAGTTGATACTGTTATATAGACTGCATTTTATATATCATAGAGAAAGATACGCAACAAAATGAAAAAGAAGACTGGGTACACTGATCCCAGAATAAAAAGTGCCCACCTCTGGTGAGTGGACTGGTGTCAGAACTGGAAAAATGGCAGTGTAGTATCCTCAGGACATGAAAACATTACAACTACAGTGTTAGGCTAGGCTCAGGGGGAGGATGGCCTTCCTGTGGTTGAAGGAAAACTTAGTCCACAAAAAACACAAAAACTGACAGGCCAAAACAGAGGCATACAGATGACAAAGTGGACCATTCAGGATAAGGAAGAAATTATTACTGTTACACAAAAAGCCTAGAATTTCCAGAAGATATTTAGCAAGAATAAGAGAGAAATTCAAGGAAAGAAAAGTACTTGCTCAAGAAAAACTGATAAAAGGTACAGAGAAAAATGTATGTTCTTTAATAAAACAGATCAACAAAAACATTATATAAACAAAGAAATATTAGGCCACCTGGAAAAAGAAATGACAGAGGAAGTGAAAAGTATAAAGAATATAAAGAATAAAAAAAACAGAGAAATTTTGAAAGGTATAAAAAAGAAACATGGACATCAGAAAGAAAAGATCTAATATATATATATATATATATATATATATATATATATATATATATATATATATATATATATATATATATATATTTGTATATATATATATATTTGTATATATATATATATATATATATATATATATATATATATATATACTTACACAAAGGAGGAAACCAATCCAATCAATAGAAAAAAAGCATAGCTTCAAAGATACTTGGAACAGAAATATAGGCAAACGCACCCAGATAGGAACAATTTCAGAGTACAAAAAATAAGATCATAAGGAGAATGTAGGAAAGAGGATTAGAGACGTAGAAGTTAAGCAAATAGACATTAAAGTGATAGATTATCTGTGAAGTGAGGGGTTTAGTGTACAGCCTCCAGCATCTCACATGGAACAGTAGGTCTCCAGATTAAGCAGCAAGCAGGTAGAGCATGATGCATCTGAAAAATATTTGCCACATGATAATGACCCAGAACTTTCTGTAGGAAAGCCATATGAAAGTCCAGTTGAAGTTGCACAGCAAGGAAAAGAGCAGGAAACAATGGCAGCTCTGAAGCAGGTAATGTTGCAGCACAGTGGGCGAATGGGTGTCCATGTAGAAGAGCAGCAGATGAAGCAGGATGCATCTCAACAGGATATGTCACAGGAAGACTTGCTGGAACTTACTGTAGAATAATCATAGGAAATAGAGAGCAAAGAAGATCCCATCAGTCCAGCAAAAAATGATCTAAGGGAAGACCTGCTTGATTTAATAGCAATGGATAGACATATTAAGATAGATGAAAGAAACAGATTACAGAAAATAAATAAGACCCAAAATGTTTGAAGATTGGTAAAACAGATGAACACAGTAATCAGGAAAATTAGGAGAAATTCATGTGAAATACAAAAATAAATACAATATATTACTGTGCAGCTAAACTGATTGTTACTACAAAAACATAGAGTAACAAAGGAAAGAAAGGGAACAAGTAGAATGCCATTATGAAAACATCAAACAGAAACAACTGCAAAGCAGTTAAGACAAAAAGTATAACTGTTAGAAGAATATAGAAAAAGGAACAGATCATCAAAAATACTTATAAAGATAGACATGGTAAAAGCAATGCAGACCAGGATTTTCATATACTATTTCCAGTAATAAACTAAAAATATCAACACAGTGGTGCAGTGGTTAATATTGTCTCCTCACAACAAGAGGTCCTCCAGTTTGATTCTCAGCTGGGGTGCCTTCTGTGTGGAGACTGCATGTCATCCCTGTGTTCGCATAGGTTTATTCTGGGTACTCCGGTTTGCTCCCACATTTCAGACATTCATCTGGAGCATTTCTCCCTGGACCTCTGCTGAAAATAAGCTCTGCCCTAGTCAGACTTTCCCAGTCAACAAATGTTAAATAAATAAAAAAACTCAAGCAGAAAAATGTAGAATATATACAGATGAATATAAATGAAAACTACAAAATATGCAGTTTATTAATTATCTCAAAAGGTTGCATAGAGAACTGAAAACACAGCAAAATAAATAGAAACACCATCAAAAAAGAAGGTACATTTTGGAGAGATATTTATGAAGACTATGTTGAATATAACAAAGATGCGGAATGGATAGAAGAATTAAAAGAAACAGTATGGAGCTCTAATGATCAGGATATAAAATGGAATGAAGTAACAGCTAGAGAAATTGTGACAAAATTAAGAAAAGCTCCTAACCAGAAAACCTGAGTCCAGTTACAGAACCTAACCTCTAGTGAAAGGTATTAACATCTTTACACAAAGATTTAGCTCTGAGCTAGAATTACTTACAGGCAAATCCCGAATAGACACCAGTCTGGTTAACCAAAGAAAAATGGTACTCCTCCTTAAGTGTAAACCTGGACGCTACCCTAAGAACTATAGACCAACAATTTGTTTTCTGACAACATGCAAATTATATACTGGAAATAATGCAGACAAAGTTTGTAGTCATTTAGAAAGAAAAAAATAATTATGGCAATGGAACAAAAGGTAATAATAGAAAGTCACATGGGACAAAGGATCATTTATTGCCAAATAAAACCATAACTGAGAGTTGTAAACAGGAAAAAAACTTTAAGTATGGCATGGATAGATAACAAAAAAGCATTTGACAGCATCCCACATTCATGGATAAAGGTATGCTTACGGATGTACATGATACACTCTGCATTGATCAGTTACATTACAGTGACCATAAAACAGTGGCAAACCACTTTGTGCTTGAGCCATAAGAAAGCTGAAATTAGTATCCCAAGGACAAAATTCAAAGGGGGATATTCCAGGGTGATTCTTTTTCACTGCTGTTGTTTTGTCTGCCTTTAACCCATTAAGCTGTTTTCTTAACAAATTAAGCTATGGTTACGATATGGCTCCTAGAAGCTGATCTTGTTTAAAGACATATATTTTTTGTGGATGATTTCAAATTGTATGACTTATCTGATAATAAGTTGAAAGCACAACTACAAATGGTTAAAACTTTTCTAGATGATGTATCCATACCATTTGGTCTTGATAAATATGCAAAAGCAGCATTTAAAATCGGAAAACTGCAACACCAAGAAAAACATCAACCTTGGACAGGAATGTGATATAAAGGAGTCTGAACAGGAGGAAGTCTTTAAATATTTGGAAATAGATGAAGGGCCAGCAATAAAACATGAACAAATGAAAATAAAGCTCAGTAAGGAAACTTCAAAAGACTACAACTAATACTGAAAATTGCCTTGACATCTAGGAATAAAGTTCCAGCTATAAATCAATTTGCTCTTCCTGTTCTAACTTACAGCTTTGGAGTGACTGATCGGCCCCAAAAAATATTGGATCAGTTGGACATGAAAACAAAACAATGCTTCATGCTTATCAAATGATACAGAAAAATCAGTGGATACCAAGATTATATGTTCCTTGCTCTGAAGGAGGTATGGGCCTCCTTGAGGTTCATAGGTTCATAGATTAGTACTAGACTAACTGCCCTTGCGGACCATTTTAAGCCTAGCCAGTCACCCCATGTGATAATCAAACCTTGCACTTTGTATCTGTAAGGTAAACACCTTAACCATTACACCAACCTCACACCAAACTGTATAGCTTTTGTCTATGAGGCAGACACCTTAACCATTATGCCATCCTCTATATACATAAATCTCCAATAGTGGAACTGCATACATATCTGAAGACCCCATCAGATCCAAACATACTAAAAGTTCTAAAACACGAGGAGAACAAGTCTAACTTGACATCTTTGCTTAGTCTAGCAGAAGCATTTTAGAATAAAGCAGGAATGGAAATCAAACTACAAGTAGACAAAAATCAGAAAGCAACTGAATGTACCGAAAAAAAAACAAAAGAAAAAATATTAGGAAAAGGATCAGATGAGAAGGAAAAATATGAAAACTCCAAAATACAGTTACATATGCAGAGATACCCTGAAACAAGCTCGTGTTGACCAAGATTTGCCACAGGAATGGTTAAGGAGAGATGCACTGAAAGTAAAAGATGACAGGCTAACAATGGCAACCCAGGATAGCGGACAATGTACATGTCAGTTTACAAAGTCTATTGAAAGCATTGGAGAAATGGACAAATGCAGGTTATAAAAAACAGTACTGGAAACAGTTGCACATTTTATTGTTGGATGTGATACACTTATGGCAGAGAGCCGGCATATTGAAAGCCACAATAATATGGCAAGACCGACACACTGTGAACTGAGCAAATACAATCTAGGAGCAGTTGGGAAACATGAACCACAAAGCATTATGGAGAATGATAAAGTTTATATTACATGCAATTACCTACAGTTCAAAACACAGTTGCAAGAAAACCAGATATAGTAGTCTATGAAAAGAAAAGCAAACGTAGCATTGATCACTGAAATTGCAACACCTAGTGATTGCACAGAGAGACACAAATTCATAAAATACCAAGATTTGCAAACAAAAAAACAAGAGCCATGTTGAAGTAGGATACCCAGAAAGGTCCAATACTAGTAGGAGTAATCTAATAGTAGTAGAAGTAACAGGTCTAATAAACAAGAATGTACATTATTACCTAAATGTGCTGCCAATACATGTAACCCCATATGAATTACAGAGTGAAGCAGTTCTGGATTCATTGTGGGTGCTGAAAAGAGTACTTGTAACTAACATCAAAGACTGAAACATTACTAATTTCATGAACTCTAATCATGACCTGACTTAGGAATGGGGTAATTTCATGTCATGGTATTAGGAACCCAAAGCACTTGGAGAAATTAAACTGATAAACGATCAGTTCTTAGAAGAAAGACTTAACAGTGAACAGGCTTTCCACTGTTTGCATATGAATGACTACTTCCTTTGATGAAGCTAGACTCAGATGTTCATTCAAGAGTTTAGTATATGTATTTTATGTTCCTTTGGCTTCCTGACTCCAAGTCCTTTTATGATTTAGTTTCATACAAGCAAATCAATCTTTCCCAAGAAACTGCAGAAAATTACACTTTAAATTTCAGTTACAAGTTTTATACATTTCCTTCCCTTTAATCTTTTTTACATTCACTGAGAAATGTTACAAGGTTATACATATTTCCTGCCACAGGAAACACACTGCACATTTCACAAAACTTAAACATAGTTTACAAATGTGTTTACAGTCTGAAATAAAGAAAAAAATACATTCATCTTCCTTGGCACTACAATTCTTCACCTATAATAAGCTCAAGCAAGTCCTCTGGAGGCATCCCTCAAGAAATGTAGCTTGTGATGAGGTGAACTGTCCTGTTGCATTAATCATATCCTTTCTGGACAGGCAATCTGCTTTTGCATTAGCAGTACCACTTCTGCGATGGATAGTCATGTTAAAGGACTAGAAGACTAAGCTCCATCTAAGAAGTTTTCCATTCTGCCATTATATCCTATATAACCACTTCAAAAGGCTGTGGCCTGTAGCCATGGTGAAGTTTCCATAATAGAGGCAAAGTTGTGTCTTTTTGCAGAGTCCTGACTATGCTACCCAGACACTCCTCCTCTATGTATGCATAAATCATCACAGGGTTGAATATTTCAGCTCAAATGCAAAACTGGGTGCTCTTTTCCTTTTTTTGGGAACCTGGCTAAGTAAAGCCTCCACTCCATAGTTGGAGGTTATCTTCCTCACAAATGAATTCAGGGCTGGCTAGTACATGGGATCCACTCAAAGCCTCCTTGAGTATTTAAAATGTCTGCTCATAGGCTGGATTCCAAAAAGCCTTACCTGGTATATTATCTTGGTAAGGTCTGTAAGGAAAGTTGCTAAAATACCATGTATGGAACAAACTTTCTATAGTACACTGATATCCTTAACAGTATCGTTTAGCGTTTATTGACAGTTAGGTGGGTCATGCCCAAGCAGCTTTGACCTTGGATGGTTTTGGCCTAATCTTCCCACTACTCACTCTATGTCTCAGATAAAATAACTCAGTCATACTCACCTGACACTTGTTGGTCTTAGTGGTCAGCCCTGGCCTTTGCAGCCTTCCCAACACCTCTCTGACAAGTTGAGCATGTTTTGCCTATGACTGGCTGTGGATGACAATGTGATATATCAGCCTCTGAAAGGCTGCTGGGGCATTCTTCATTCCAAAGGCAATTTTCATAAATGTACATAACCCAAATGGGAACATAAATTCTGACCTCTCCCCAGCTGTAGGTATCAGGGGTACCTGCCACTAACTCTTGGTCAAGTCAATTATAATTAGATACATAGTTCAACAAAGCAGCTGTAAGACTTCATCAGTCCTGAGCACAGGATAAGCATCTGCCTTAGTGTGAATGCTCAGTTTTCTGCAGTCTACACAGAATATGGTGCAACCATCTTTCTTCAGCACCAGCACTACTGGTGTGGTTCAGAGGCTGTTGAACTCATGGATTACTCAACTTCCAACATATCTTGCAGTTTCTTCCTCAGGATTTGCTTCTTTCAGCACCCTGTAAGGGGCTTGTTTAATAGGACACTGAGGGCCCACGTCCACACGTTGTTTTATCAGGTGGGTACACCCTAGCTTACAAGTAACCCTCAATTTCCTGTAACATTGCTTTGATTTCCTGAACCTTGTTAGAAGGCAATTGCTTAAAGACAGCTACCTTATCCACTGAGTTATCAGACCAAGCCACACCAAGAAAACCTGCTACCCATTTCCCCTCAGGCTCCTCCTGCCACTCACTGCACATAGTTCAAGTTTGAGTGTTATGATAGGGTTTTATCATGTTAACATGGTAGACTTTGTGGTTCTGACTTTTGTCTGGAAAATCTGCCATGTACTTTCCATCAGTCACTTTTTCACAATGGTAAAAGGACACTCTCAGCCCGCTTGCACCTTGGATCTAATAAGAAATTGAACCATCACTTGCTACCCAAAAGAATACTCTCTGACTCTGGCTGTCTTGTCATGCCAGACATTTTGCTGCTTTTGTGCTCATGCTAGGTGCTCCTAGTTCAAACTCTTGAGCTTCCTAAGCCTATGTTATTTTATTTTATTTTATTTGTGTTTTACTGACATAAATTAGCCTTTCTTCAGGGGTCTAGTTCATGTAAAACAAACCTTTTGACCCAAAATATGTCTTTTGCCTGCACTTGAGTGTCTAGACCCTCCATGGCTACTGAAAGAATTGATGTGACTGTAGGATACTGGAAACAGCTGAAAGAATCTGGAATGAGACTGGAACAAATGTCTTTTTTTGTTAATTACCCAGAACTGTGCTGAACAGGTGGCAGTCTTTCTTTTATGAGCCAAGTCTTTTTGTACTTTTCACAATAAAGTCTGCAAACACTGCAGTTTGGTTAAAAATGCTTTATCATGTACCAACAATATCCAAAACGGTTGTCAGTAATAGTGCTGATAAACTGCAACAGTCCTCTGCATTCATATTTCTTTGATAAACTAAAATAACCCTCTGCATTCATATTATTTATATTCCTTTCCTCCTGAATAGTAGTATAATTAATATTCTGAAATATGAGGATATTTGACCTGACTTCTGCACTTATACCCAAGTGTCTGTAGTGCAAAGACTTGCTTCATATGAGTCCAAACAAACTAACTTAACTGTGTCTGAAGTATTTCCTACTAATACCACAAAACCCTGTAAGTTTCTACACCCCTCTAGAACCTTGATTCCCAAGTCTTGTAGCATACAAACAAAATGTGTTTCTACTCAAATATACAGCACATTCTGTTCTTATCAGTATTCTTGACTGAATGTTATTTTCACTGATTGAAATTGCATTCACTGAAACTGTATGTAAACTGTGAAGGCTGCTTTAATATGGCTGCATTTCTAGACTTATGCAAAGAGAATACTGTATTTTTTTAATTTGAATGATACCTGATCTTACAAGTCCTCCTGAGATACCTGAACACACACAAGCATCTTCTTCTGTAATTACTTTACAAATTTATTAATATGGCCTGTGAAAGATACTACAATGATCACCAGAACTAATATAAAATGGGCTTTCTTGTCATTTTAATTTTGACCACTAGGTGTCGCATGAACATTTATGGTCTGTTTGGATTGAAGTCTCTTAACTTTATTTATTTATTTATTTAACATTTGTTTATCAAGAAAGTCCGACTTGGAACAAAGCCAATTTTCAGTGGAGGCCCAGGGATAAATGATCCAGATGCATGTCTTGTAACATAGGAGGAAATAGGAGTACCCAGAAAAAAAACACACAAACACCGGGAGGACATGCAGACTCTGCACAAAATGCACTCCAGCCGAGAATCAAACTGGAGAATTTCTTGCTGTGAGGCGACAACTCTAGTGCTACACCACTGTGCCATCCAACTTTATGATTTAATCATAACTGGGCAATATTTTAAAGTGGTATAACTGGTAAACTCTCTTTTAAACCTATAATATATGTATCTTGAAGCTTAATTACTATATACTGTATTAACTTGTGTCTGTAAATTTTCAGCTAGATTTGTTACTAATAATCCTGTCTATATAACTTTTTAAATTCTATGTGCTGTAACAGATGTCTGCCTTTTAAATATCTATGTACTGTAATAATACAAGTACCTTTACTAAGACCTATGCTTTCTGTATTTCAGATCTATACCTTTGCATACCTGTGCAGCACTAGAGTTGTCGCCTCTGTCTAATGTACAATAATTATTATGTAATGTGCACTGTATTCTGTAAATTAAAGAATAAATTAAACCTGATTTGTTATGCATTGAGTATATTAAATAACTATAACTACTTATTCTTTAGATAACTTATCTTAATAAGCTTGTTACAAATAGCATATATAGTAATAAGCCCGTTACAAATAATTCTGTCACTTTACCCTTAAAACTAATGACTACAAATAATTCTGTCACATTATCCTTACAAATAATGACTGAATAGTGTGAAAACTGTCCAGTAATGCTGTTAGAAATGTATAACTGAATATGAATTGCATATTCTGAAATCTGACTGAAATGTACTATACTGAACTCATAACTGAGTATGACTGTTATATTCTAAAACTTGGCTGAAATTTACATAATGCCGTTAGAAATGTATAACTGAGTATTAATGTTACATTTTGAAATCTGACTGAAATGTGCCATACTGAATGCATAACTGAATATTAATGTTATATTCTGAACCTTGACTGAAATTTACATTAAAGTGATACATATTTATACTGAACATCTAAAATAGCTGTGTATAAATGTCTACAATTTCTTGGATAAATAGTAAGAACTACTACTGCATAAAACTGTCACTGATAATATTAAACTGATCTTTACCATACTGTTTTATGGCATACAGTACTGTCTTTAATTCAGCTCGCTGAGCTTGCCTGTAATCTGATAACTCAGTTACATAAGTCTGTGCCTCTGGTGTGCTTGGTAAACTGTAATTTTTGCATACAATATATACATTGTTGAATGGTTTACATATACACATTTAATACTAGACTTGAACTGATCTGATTCTGAAACTTTACTTGTCTGTCATTTATACAAGTATGTGAAGTTTCTTCAATATGAGATTTGAACCAGTGGCTTTAATGACACATGATATTTATGCTGCACTCTTTTCTTGCATGGGCTCTGAACATTTGACTGTACTGTCACTTTTAAAATGTAGCACTGACTTTAACATTTACATTCTGTAAACTAGCAAAACATCATTTAATATATGTGAATGTTTTCTGTCTCTGTCTGTATCAGGATATTATTTATGCATTGCAACACTTTGCTACCATAACAATGTCTGCTAAAAAACAATAGCACAAAAATTATTTGCTAGATCTGTAGCTGTAAACCCTTTATTCTGTGAATTAACTTGACTGTCATTTCTGGTATACCCTACACAGCATGTGCTTCCAGAATGATAAATGTGTACTGTTAACTTTTTTCTTACTGGCCATTCCCAGTAGGTCTTTCTGAGAAAAATAATATTTCTGAAAATGTGGTAACTTGACTCCCTGAACTTCAGCTGTGGTAGCTGAACTGGAATTTATTTTATCTTTAACCTATAAATCTGATTGTCCCTGTTGTAACCAATTTTTTCAAATTCTGTAAATTTCTACAATCTACTGCATACAAATTCTTACAGATGTCATCTGTGTGCACTGCTGTACATTCTGTAGCATTTTTATTTTTCAATAAAATCTTGTCACTGAAGTCTGAAACGTAACTCTGATGACATGTCCATACCTAATATGGAGCTGTTACACTTAAAACTGTTAACTGCTGTAATCTTTGACCATTTAAATCTTGACAAAACTGTACTTGTATCTTCTAGTAGAGGTCTATTTGTAACTGAAATTGATGTGCCTGCATTAATCAGTACATTATTCTATAATTTATTTTCTTTAAACAATGAAATATTGTCATTTCTTTCAACCTTAAACAATGACAGATAAATAATCTGGTTTGGTGCTGGACTGCCACACCCTTTATAGATAAGGTAAAAATATTTTTTTATAGAACTAGCAAGAACACTGACTTCAGCTGTGAAATGCATTTTTTCTTTATTTTGACCTGAAACACTAGTAATACCATTGACTTGAAGTAAAGTATACGTTTTGTCTTTATTTTGCCCTGAAGTCTGCATATCATTTATGCTGGTGTTTACTTTATGAAACTGATCAAAATCTGCAGTTTGATCCCTTTTATCCTTCTCAGTGCAATATTTGCTACAATTTATTAAATTCTGAAAATCTGTATTTGAAATAATGTGAATTTGAGACATAAATATTTGCTTCATATCTGTATTTAAGTATCTGCACAACTGTGACTTAAATCTCCATTTTAAATTACACGTAAACTAGAATTTGCTACATTCTGAACATCTGTATTTGAAATAACGTGAACTTGAGACATTGCAAATGCTTGCTTTCTGTTTGGTCTGGAAATCTGCATGCTACGTACACTGACTGTGTTTACATCTGTATCTGCAATGTTGTGACAATGCATTTTGAATTACATGTAAACTAGAATTTACTACATTCTAAATATCTGTATTTGAACTAACTTCAACTTGAGACCTTGCAAATATTTGCTTTCTGTTTAGTCTGGAAATTTGCATGTTACATACACTGACCATGTTGACATCTGTATCTGCAATACTAAGACTTAACTTTGTATTTTGAATTACATGTGCTGTAGCATTTACACTGATTTCTAAAGACTGTAAACAAGAATTAGTGTCATTTAATTCTGAAACCATACTGATAGAAGCTGACTCATTCTATAAATCATGAGAAAGTGTGTGTTGCAGTGTGCTTTTGTTATTTAACCCTTTTAAGTCTAGAAATATTTAACCTTCCTGAACTAATAACCTTGAAATTTAAATTAACAATTCTGGAACACAGTTTTTAGGCTGCTTTATCCAATTTTTAACTTTAAACCAAAGATTTACTGGTGTCTTTACTGCAGAAGTACTGTTTGACATATTTATATAATTTACCTTTACTGATGTATTTAAACATTTCTGAGATTTACTGTTTGACTTTGCTAGAAAATGCATGCTGAAGTTGTTTGAGAAGGTGGTCTGGCATCTCACAGCTTTTTTAATGTTTTGTTGTTTTGCATCTGCTTTGGAGATGAAGTATGTTGCTGTTAACTGGATAATATATTTTACACTAGTATTTTGGAGAGTGAAATTCTTTTAGAATTTATATGCTAAAGAAATACTGCTGACGTTTTTAGATTTTTCTGAAGTACTGCTGCTCTGTTGATGTTCTTTAAGGCTTTTCCTGAAGTAGTGTTTCGAATGAACACTGATGCTCTGTAGCATACATGCAGTCTGACTGCTGATGCAAGGTTGCTATGGGGTTTTGTGACTTACATTAACTATCGCCCCCCTCCCCCACTGAGGGTGGCTCACCATTGAAAGAATTGATGTGACTGTAGGATACTGGAAACAACTGGAAGATACCAGAATGAGACTGAAATGAATGCCTTTCTTTGTTAATCATCCAGAACTGTGCTGAACAAGTGGCAGTCTTTCCTTTATGGGCCAAGTCTTCTTGTACCTTTCACAATAAAGTCTGCAAACACTGTAGTTTGGTTATGAATGCTTTATCATGTACCAACAATATCCAAATAATCTTTTCAAGTAACAGTGCTGATAAACTGAAACAGTCCTCTGCATTCATATTCGTATTCCTTTGATAAACTGAAACAGTTTTTTGCATTCATATTCTTTATATTTCTTACCTCCTAAATAGTATAATTAATATTTTTGAATGCTAGCAATTTGGCTTGACTTCTGCACTCGTACCCGATTGTCTGTAGTACAAAAGCTTTCTGCATATCAATCCAAACAGTGTCTATATTATATTATCACACGCTTACAAAAGCGAACGATAATGTAAGCGAAAGCTTACAACGTCAAAATTTCAGAACAGCGATTTTTTTCCAAGGGAAAAAAATTGCTGTTACAAAATAAGAAAAAAAAAACTTTAAATTATTACATAATGTGGGGGGCTTTGCCCCCCACACCCCCTACTTAAATATACCAACTTCGAGATCGCACTACAGTGCCAAAAATGACAAAGTAACAAAAGTGGCCAAGTGAATTCTTTCCCAGGGAAAGAATTCGCTGAAAAGTTGCTTCACTATTTTGCCATTTCGTTCTTTTAGGTTTGATCAAGATGCATTCGACAAAATGCATCTGCGATCACGCAAAAGCAACCCTCCAAACAGACTAACTTAACTAACCATGTCTGAAGTATTTCCTAATAATACCAAAACCCTGAAAGTTTCTACACATATCCATAACCTTAGTCCCCAAGCTTTGTAACATACAAAGTGTGTCTGTAATCAAATGTTCAGCAGATTCAGTTCTTACCAGTATGCTTAACTGAGGGTTATTTTCAGTGATTGAAAGTGCATTCAGTGAAACTGTTTGCAAATTGTGAAGCCTGTTTTAATATGGCTGCATTTCTAGAATTATACAAAGAGAATACTGTATTTTTGTACATTTAAATAATACCTAATTGAACAGCTACCTCCCTCAAGTCCTGTAAAATAAGGTTTGAAAGCTTAGCCTATCTTAACTTGTTCTTGGTGACCTTTGCAGCTCTCCTTGCAAAGGAAGTCTGGTATATTCTGACAGTGGCACCTCAAAATCAGGCCAAATGCTACCCATACATTTTCCCTTAAAGAATCCCTTTCCACAAAAAGACCAGTACTTTTCTCCTGCTCTGGCTCAAATTCCAGTTTGCTACTACTTTCCAGATCCTCCTCTGATATAGCCATATTATCATCCCCTGATGGAGTTGTTGGCCCAACACGTCTCCCCTATTACTGCCCCCACATATTTGACACTGTGCATGGCTGTATGTAACTCTAAGCACACAAGGTGTTAGGTTGTCAGTCATTCCATACTAGGACATCTGCAAGGATGCCTTTAAACACAGCCACTTATTTACTCCATTGCCCCTTTAACAATCCAGATAAACTCTGGCCAAGGGTACCTGAAAAAGTGTCCCTCAAAAGGCCCTAACTGAAAAGAATTGTTCAAACAAGTATTGCTCCTTTTTGATCACTGCATGGTTAACTACAGTTATGTTTGAGGCTGTGTCCCTCTTACTAATGGTTGTTTCACTCCACAAATATAAGATATAGCTTTTTGAGAAAGCTTAGTACAGCTCTTGTCTCCAGAAAACCCACCCCTGTCATATGGCTCATCATGCTTCTGCTTCCTGAGATGCTTGTTCTTCAACCTGTCTCAGTGGACAGTGAAACTATATATATGTCAATTTTGCTACATTAGAAAATCTAACCCCCAAACCTGTACATATGCCAGAACTCATAGTCTTCCCTTTTTCCTATGAATCCTGCTGTGACAGCTTAAGCTCCCCCATGCATTCCCTTCTATCTATGATCAGTGTTGGGGATCTCATCTAAGGTTCCCATCTCCTGAACAGTGCTACACTGCCAGTATGCCAACCAAATACTCATGTCTTCAGGCAGAATACTGAAATCAAAAGATCTACAAGCATTTCAGATGTGGTGACCTTATATCTACTTACCCATCTATGAAAGATAAGTCCTGATTTCTGCAATATATTCAGTCAAACTGTCATATGCCTTTCTTCTGTAGTATATGAGCTTTTTTTTAAACAAGAAACGTCTTTACTGAATTATCACTTATGATATAGGCAATCATACATTTATATAAACAAAAACAAACCAAACCATATTGATATATTTTCAGTTGCAAATGCTATACATCACATATAATCTTCTATATAGTCATTTTCAAATGAACATTACATAGCTAATTCAGTTCCTGTCTTCCTTAAACTTCATTCCTCCTTCAAAACATTATTCTGCATAGAAAGTATTCTAAGAACTAAGCCAGTATGGGGAGGGAGAAAGGAGATTCTGCCAATAGCAATGACCACAATTAAGGGTACAGACTAGGCAAGAGAGGAATGGAATTTACTGGAGAAAACTGGCAAAGTTACCAAGACACTAGGAGCAAATAATTAGAGAGGGAAAGGTAATGGAATGGGAAGACGCCAATAATTCTTTTGGACTGCAGGCTAGAGATTGTCTTCCCTGTCAAGGACTGATATCAGAATACAGGCTAAGAGAATATAACAGGATGATCCTAAGTGAAAGACCAGCACAAAACTGACAGTTCCTTTGCAACCAAGGCTAATGCTTTTGCTGATGTGGCGGCTAGATAAGCTGCATTGTCTTATCCTGTTCAGGCTGTATTCTGCAGTAATTGAATGAAAATAATAACCTTAATTTATAGGAGTTACTGTGATTTTAAGATTAGATAGAAGATAGAAGATTCTGAGATAATGAGGCGGATAAGCGATGGCTGCAGTTGCTCACTGAACCTTTTGTGGTGCCACCCGGATGGTCGGCTAATTGCACCATTACATTTCCTAAATAACTTTGCTAAAATGTATCATTTACCTTATCATTTGAGCAAAAATGCATTAATTAAACAGATTTCTACCGATTAGTATGCACCTCATCTCTCAGAAGTCGTTCAGCATTTTGTAAATACTTACATAGTTTGTTTAGAGTATAATGTGTCTAAATCAGTACCTGCACCTGTTCAATCAATAGAAAAGCCTTGAAGACATTTTTGCTCCCTTCAGTGGGATTTTATTGAACTTCCCCAAGTACAAAAATTGAAATATGCTTTGATTATTGTTGATATTTTCTTAGGCTGGGTAGATGCTTATCTATGTGTGAAAAATGATGTACATACAGTAGCCAAAAAATTGTTAACATAACTTATCCCTAGGTTTGGTCTTCCTTATACCATACAATCATATCAGTTGAGTAACACAAAACAAAATTGTGTGGTATCCACTTCCTCTCAGAGTGTAGCCCACTTGTGTGGTGGGTAAAAAATCAAGATGGAAGAACACTCTTACTGGAATGGTTTTTACTCCTGGTGATCCAAGTCTAAGTCCTGAAAAGGACTTAGCTGTTCATATGTAGTCTTGAGGAAGAATGTTTTGGCTCTTAGAATGGCCTTTGTAGTCTTGAGGAAGTCTGTTTTGGCTCTTAAAAGGGCCTTTGTGGTGTGGATAGGTGGTCCTGAGGAGGACCTTTACAGTCCTAAGGAGGACTGTTTTGGTCCCTCCTTTGGCAACAGAGGGAGAACCTTCCTAGTACTCAGTCTTCTGGCCATCCTCATGATATTAAAAAAAAATATATATATATATATATATATATATATATATATATATATATATATATATATATATATGGAATATGAATACTTAAAGGAGAAAAGAATAAAATCTTATCTTCCGAGCTGCCCAGTTCAGAATGAACAGCTTGAGGTATATTAGGAGCCTGTCATACTGCATAAAGAAATCAGCCTACTAGGGTGTCAGGATCACTTCTTTCCTGACCATTTGAATTAGATGGAAGAACCAGCAGTGCCTTGACCCGAAAGGCACATTCAGTATAATTTGCATCTTGTCCTCCCTTATTTTCTATATTACCCTGTAATGCAAAGAAAAGGAAGGGAAAGCATACAAGCACAGACCCCTCTTAGCAAGGGAGAATGCATCCACTGCTCAGACTTTCTTGTGGTGTGCTTGGGAGCATTTTTTTTTAAATTGCTTGTTACTTACTGAATCAAAGAAGTCTATGTGTGGAATAACCCATCTGACCAGTAGCAATAGAAAGACTTTCATGTGGAGCATCCACATGTAGGGGTGTGCTGAGGTCCTGTTCAACTGACCAGCAAGGGAGCTGTATGTTGATGGTATGTAGTTGGCAGTCAGCTGGGAATTGAAGATCACAACCAATTCCAATATTTGCATTGCCAGCGTGCACAGTTAGTATGATTGGGTAACCACCATTTGCTGATGTATCACATGACTTTGGTGCTGTCTTTAACCACCTTCAGGGTTCCATATCTCAAAACTGTTCTGACTGCTTGGAGAGTATGTTGAACTGCAAGTATCTCCTTCAAGCTTATGTGTAGCTTGCACTCCTCTGCCTTCCAGCTACCCTGTACTCTTGGTATGCATACTGAGATCCTGATTAGTGTGATCAGTCTGAAAGGCATACCCTCACTGATTCTGATTTGTTGGCTTCAACATAAGAACTCCTCCTTTATGCAGGGATTGTGGTCTCCAAGGGCTAGAGTCTCTGATTCTGTAGGTTCCTCAGGTACCTCTGCAGTCTTCTCATATATAGTTTAACAACTGGCACAATGAGATGTTGGAGGCCATGTTGTCCAGTAAGTAAATATGTGCCTGAAAGCCCACTGTGTTTTTTCTATAATTGTTTTGAAGAGGCAAGCCAGAATGCCACTTTTTCCACAGGCAAGAAGGCCCTGTGTAGCAGTGTGTACAAGAGAGCACCTATAAATGTGATAATGGTACTAGGAGGTCAAGTGAGACTTTTCTAAACTCAGAGAGGAGCCTAGTTCTGTTGTGCACTGCCAAGTGTATTACTAAGCCCCTGTCATCTCCTAAATGGATCAGGCCTGAAGGAAGCAATCATCCAGATAATAGTATATGCAGATGCTATTGGATCTCTAGTGCTCTACTACTAGACCTGGCATTTTTCTAAATACTTTCAACAAAGAAGCTAAACCAAAGAGTAAGAAGGTAAATTGGAAATTGCATCCCCCTGGCATAAACCATAGGAATCTTCTGTGACCTTTGAAAACTGGGATATGGCGAAAGGCATCTTTTGGATGGTTCAGTTGTGTTATCAATTTCTCATAATTGTAGATGTTCAAATGTAGTAATAAATTCATGGATTTCTGCTGCAAGTAAATTCCTGCATCTGGCTAGAGTTACAGAGCTCACGCAATTCTCCCTATTTTGACCATAAGCATTCTCACCCTTCCCCCAGACATCTCCACATCTTGGTATAATGACAGATGCATGGTTGATCATCTTTTGTTCTTTCCTTCTCCAAAATAAAACCCAGAGCAGAACCTTCTGAGCTGGTTATTATTGTGGGATGGAAAAGAGTTCTGTGGGAACCCCCACTTTTCACTAGTGAAGGGAATACCTGTGGATACAGTGCTGACTTGTGGGGGTCTGATAAATTCCTGTCCTGCTGATCTGTCATTAAATTGTCTTTCTGGGGATGTAAATGCCATTAATATCATATTTTGGTATGTAGCTATCTGCTAGGTCTTCAATGCCATCCTGATTAGTTTGTAGGAGTGCTTCCCCATTTGTGGCTGTATCACATGACTCTTCTGTTGTCTGTGACTATTCTCAAATACCTGAGACTCTCAAGAGTTTCAGTGCTTAGAGGGTGCACTAGACTGCTAACATCTCCTTTTATGTGAGCTTACACTCTGTCTTGAACTATGTGGCCTGCATTTTTATATCATGAGAGTGTGTTCTTCAAACCAGGTCTGAAGCATCTGTAGTCAGAGTCTGGTTTTAGGGTGGGTTCAGAAAGGCATGCCCTTGTTTTCCTTGCCAGAGGCAATCCATCAGCTATTTTCCTTTTTCATGCAAGGTAAGGCTGGAAGGGGGGTGCTGTTCCCACAAGTTTCTGAGGTACCACTAAGTTTTTCTCATATGTATCTGAGCCCGTAGTTGCAAGCTGCTGGTGCTGTCTGACAATCCACTAATATTTCTTTGCTATTTGTTGAAAAACAACTGTGAGTTAGAGCACCAACTTTGGTGAGAGGAAAGCCCAGAAAAGACTGTGTCTTGCAACAGCCCCAGGAACTCTTGTCTGAGATGGAGTTGGGTGTGAATGCTGCAGGTTCATCATGGACCATGGCTTCTGCAGGTAGGACTATGCAAAGGTTATGACTTTTAAGGCCTCTTCTTGAAATTGGTCTGAAAGGAGACAATTATCCAAGCATGGCTAAATATGGAGCCCTTTGTTATCCAATTGGAAATAACTATTGCTAGAAATTTGGTACAATATTCTTGAAGCAGTAACTAAGCAAAGGGTAAGGAGGTGCATGGGAAGTGGCCACTCCTGCCAGGAATCTTAGGTGTGCCTATTCTCTTTGTAAATCGGAGTGTGCAGATAAGTAACTTTTAAATCCACCATGAAAGATGTAAGCTTTGATACTTTTTAATGGTAAGTGAAGCTGGAGGGTTAACACAGTAAACTTGGAGACTGACAGTAACTTGTTCAGTCTGGAAAAGTCCTGGATGGACTCCATAGGCCATCTGTTCTTGGAACCAAGGACAGTCTTAAGTAAATGCTTTTCCTTCTTGTCACCTATGGTTATTTATTCTAATAGCAGTTGCAAAATGAGTAAAATTGTGAAGAAAATAATAATAAAACTTGAACCACCACACTGTAAAATACCAGTTATTTATTAAGACACTCAATGTAAGCACTTTTGGGTGAATTACCTTTCATCAGACAATTCACAAATAAACTGAATCACATTTAAAACACAAAGTAGCCAATCACAGTCAATATTGAGCCCACCTCATCTTGGGCAGGTTTAATGGAAATAACCCCATTCATCCCAGGTGGTCTGTGTGCACACACCTCTATAATCTATTTACTTTCATAGTATTCTGTCAAATTGCTTATATCACCCCCTCTCCTGGATAACAGTCTGTAACACCATAAAATCAGAGGTATGCCCATTATGTTCACTTGTGGGTATTACCTGTACATATTACTGATAAATGTTGCAATATTCTACTTTTTAATTTACAGTTGGTTTTACCTACATAGAACGAGTAGCAGTCCTTGCACTGAGCTAAGTAGACAACATCAGTTGTATGACAATCTGCATATGATGCCAATGAATATTGTTTACAGGTAACAGGATGAATAAATAAATTGTTCTTCCTAATATACTTGCAAGCTTTGCAATGTTTACATGGGAAAGTTCCCTGGCATGTAATATTATTGGTACATCTCCTGGTCCCTCATTACATAGCATATTTTTTAAGTTTTTGTTTTGTTTAAAACAAAACAGTGGTTTATGAGTTATAATTTCTTTTAATCTATCATCTGTATGTAATATACCCCAGTTTTTCCTGATGATATCACAAATACCTCCTATGGTGTTACTATACTTCAAAGTTACTCTTAAGGGTTGTTTCAGGGTCCCTGTATTATTCTGGTAATCAGTTGTATCACCTGAAAACCAAGGTTTAGCCTTAGTTCGTCTTTTGTTAGCACATTCCCGATAAGCTAAATTTATTTTATCACCCTTGTAGCCTCTCTCATGAAAAGTATGCTGTAACTCTAGTGGCTTCTGTTTAAAACACATTTCGTTTATACATAGCCTAGATGTTCTGTAAAATTGTCCCTTAGTTATATTATCAAACAGATGCCTAGAATGCATGCTCTCATAGGGTTAGAGTGTATTGCACCAACAATCCTTTCTATATAGCATGGTATCAATTACATCATGATCACTTCTAGTTAAACAAACATCTAGAAAATCTATACTGCTATCAGAATATGTCACCTTAAATCTCAAAAAATCTGTTGTTGTCTCCAAGTAGGCTACAAAGTCATATAACTCATCACTAGTGTCCTCCCATAATAAAAACATGTCATCAACAAAATGTGCATAATACTTCAGTTGTTGCTGCCATCTAAACATATTGTTCTGAAGTATAACCTGATTCTCCCAGTATGCCAACACAAGGTTGGCATACAAGTTCGCACAGGGGGTGACCATGGCTACCCCCCCTATTCTGGTGATATATACCATCGACAACCATAAAGATGTTGTTGCTTAAAACTCAATTCAACAATGCAATGATCCTATTAACTTGAATTAGTGTTAAACCAGTATCATTACTTTAAATTCTTTCTATGGCCATTAACCTATAGTCTTTAGAAATAACTGTGAATAAGCTGTTTATATCCAATGTTACAAATAAACATCTGCTGTTATCAATCATTGAGCTAAGATAAGAGCGTACGGATTTCAAAAAAATTGCTGTATCTTTCAAAACCCTAGGTATTTTGCTTAAGCTACCCTTGAGTTGAGATTCTATCCAGATGGAGGCATGTTCTGTGACCCACCCTCTACCAGAAAAAAATAGGACATAGGGGTGGTTCCTGAAGATCTTTGTGTATTTTAGAATAGGCTTTAAAGATTGGTATTACAGGGTATTCCTCCCACAAAAATCTAAATGTGTTTTCCATGATCTGGTTACTACTTTTTAAATTTAAAAAATTATGCTTAACCCTATTGATAATCATTGTTGCTTCCAGGGGTGATAAGCGTTGGTATGTAGTATTATCACTAAGCATATCTAAAACCTTATTGTTATAAAAATCAGTGCTTATCACAACAACTGCCCCTCCCTTATCAGCTGGCTTGATGTTAATATCAATATTAGCTATTAGTGACTATAATGCCTGCTTTTGCTCCTTAGTCAAATTATGAAAGACATATGACTGCTTATTATTAAAAAAATGCATCAAATCTGTTTCACAAGTTTTAAGAAACGTTTCAGTTACTGGACTTAGGAGAGGGTTGAACATACTGGGTTGTCTGGGTTCAGTAGGTCACATTACATCATTATTACAAACATTTTCCTTAACTCAAGATTTTTCCCAAACAGCCCAAGTTCAGTAATTAAATCACTTATACATTGACTCGTACTAGGGACAAACATTAAACCTTTATTTAAAACATAGTGTTCTGGGTCCTATTTTTTTTAAATGAGTAAAATGAGGTGCTCTTGGTCAGCTGTGACCACTGGTGTCCTTTTACCAAGGGGTTGGTCTCAAACTCTAGAGGATACCCACGTGCAATGATCCCTAGTACACATTTGTCTGCTCTGATTGTCCTCTATTCCTCCTGGAAGGCAGCTAATCTTCCTCCTCTTACAGGCAGTAATGGGTGTTGGGATGGGATGGGGGTAGTAACAACAGGGTAGAAGGCTTGGATAGTCAGAGCTATTCTTTGCTGGAGCCAGAGCTTTGTTGGCTTCCTTGCCTCTCCTTGACATCTTTCCATTTTTTTTCTTATGATGTTTCTATTTTCTTTTAGCTATTTGTGCTTCTCTGGTTTTCTGTAAAAATGATCTTGTTTTTTTAGGGTAATTCCTACTATACTGAGGCAGGGACAGCTACAATATATGTCTGACTGTGTCGAATGCCTTTCTCCTCTCTTCCAGGTTCTTGAAACCATCATATGGCTGTGGACCAAACAACAGTTTTCTCTTCAAGAGGGAGTCAATAACTTGCCCTTGATGCCCTCAACAGTATGTTATATTTAGAGCCATGCACATCCTCCTAAAACTGTCCCAGTGGCTGCTGCCCTAGATAAAGAATCAGTATCATAACCACATTTAATGACATGCTTACATAACTGAATGCCTGTTTGAATAAGTGTCATTAATTCTGCTTTAGGTCCTCATTGTATGTGGTACAATGTTCTATCATCTGTTTTAAGATGTGTTCCTAGAACTTGAAAACAGGAGCATGACAATTTTGTGCTATAAATGTCAAGATGAACAGAAGTATAAATTATCTTACCATACCTATCTAGCAGTCTAAGTTCTTTAGTGTTGGGTAATTTATTTCTCACAGGAGGAGGTTTTGCACTCCTTATCACCTCTAGAGTAAGTGTGTCAGTGTGTGCCACTGGGTTTTTACATAGAAAGGAATCAAACTCTTGAATTCTATAAATATATCCAACTTTCTAGACACTGACAGCTGGAATTCTGGGTCGGGTTAACTGGAATAAAATCATCTTGTAAAGTTCCAGACTTTAGGGGATCACAGCCTAATAACTCTAAATCCCTCTTCTGGCTACCAGAATCCTCAGCAGCTTGCAATTTAAAGTGACTTCTCATCATGGCCAAGGTATCCCCAAAAGTAAGGTTATCAAGTGGAAGTCTTAGACTAATGGATCTCTGTACTGCAACCCTGGAGAAGGACATTTGTTTACTAGAAAAAAAGCCTTATAATATTCAATTTTCTTTTTCATCTATTTGCCTTCTCTTAAAACCTGTTACTAGATTAAGCTAAGGGCCTTAACCCAGTCATTCCCCTATGCAATAACGAGAAAAAGCACATTAATTTGTTTGTCATGTTCTTTAAACCAGATTTTTTTTTAACATTGCAGTGCCTAAATTTCTTAAAACTGAATATGGAGAAAGAGAAAAGGGAGAAAGAAAAATAAAAAATAAAAAAAGAAATGGAGCACATGTTTACATTAGTATCCCCATTACACTTAAAAATAACTGAGAAAACTTTACTTTATAGCAGGCAAAGAAAATCATGAACTATTAAAATATTACCATTAAGAAAAAAAATTGTTTTACTTACAGTAAACGTTCTTCCTCTTCTTCCCCCTCCTGGTATTTTTCCAAACATTAATGACATGAACTATGGCATATGCTTTAGAGTCATCTACAAGTTTAACAAAGTCCAAGAAAGTCCAATATTTCCAGATTTACTTGTTCTAACATGTTTCACAAATATAATTATTGCTTTGTAATCTCACATTTGTCAATTTCCAAGTTACTGGTTTTATTCCTGTTCACCTCCATGTCCCAAATCCTGTCTATGTTTCATTTCCAACATACTCTCGATTCTTCTAGTCAACTCTTGTGTTTTTTCCTTCTCTCAAGCATTTTCCATTGAAACACTGGAAAATCACTGGCACAGTATCCCTGTGTTTTTTATTACCAGAAGAACAATAAGGAGAATCTCCTTCTGTTTCACAGCTTACATTTTGTTGGACAAACTTTTGTGAAGCATTACGCTGAAAGAAGAAGTTTACAGATCAGTGGCCAGACTAAATAAAACTTTTTTTGAAAAAAGGTATACTATAATTCTTCTAAGTGAGATGATCATCCATGCAACAGTTTCATTGATCAAATGTTAATCAACATTACACCAACTTCATCAGATCTAAAACTGAAGTACTTACATGCTGCTTTTAAGCCATGTTAACTGGGGGCAAAGGTAAAGCAATCAGTAAGATGGGTGGACAGTTTTATACAGCCTATCCAATTGGTCCTTCCAGGAACTTCAGTGATAGGTGGAGGGCTTTCACTTAATTTGAATGTAGAGTTAGCTTGTATGACTGCTTACCTATGCTCCCTTATGTTTAAGTTGCAGAGGTTTAGTATTGTAGTTTAACAAAAAGGTTGAAAAACCTTCATAGAATAATTTTTTTGTGTTGCTGGGTTAAAAATTACAGGAAAAAAAGTTTTACAGAGCCAGTGTACCCTAAATAATGTTGAACAGATCTGACTAAAAACATATGATTTCCCAGTTTAAGATGGGTTCTGGGAATAAATATGGAGGGTAATTCAATAATGCTTACACAGAGCTAATCTCCGTGTAAGCATAGTGGCATGGCTCGAACATGGAATTCAGAGGCTATGCAATCCAGGAAGCAGTGCTGGGGGTGTGCATGAGCCTCCCAGCACTGTTCAACCACAGAGGTGATCGCTGAATGTAAATCACCTCATTTGGTGGTAAAACCCATGCAAATGACATGATTTACTGATCCAAGAAGCAGACAGCCATCCGTGTAGGAGATATGTCTGCATTACAAATGTATGTGGGGACTGTCCGTGTACCAGACTGCAAAATAAAAATCGGGGCTATGACAATTCAAAGTAAAGCATGTATTAGTTGCATCAGGCAACTATGGCCATTGGCATCTAAAACTGATGCAAAATATTAAAAATCAAAAGTTAATTTTATGTGCGCATATGCTATGTGCAAGTGGAGAGCACCGGTGCCCAGGCATGGGATCTGACAAAATATAAAATTAAAATATTAAAAGGGGATTATTTAGCTAAAAGTAAATTCCCCATTATACTATTGCTGAGGACATAGGCTCTTGTGTAGTGCTGTAATTAGGGTATAGGTAATTAGATGTATGCAAATGAGCTAAGTTTATTGAATAGCAAAATGGGCCACCATGTCTGCGGTTACCTAACCGTATAGGAACTATAATGCGGTGATGTAGGCAGAAAAGGCAGCTAACATGAAAAGGGGGTGTGTCATGCTTGGTGTAAGCACATGGGGCTTCCAAACCCTTCAGTGTCCATGGACAATGAAAAGAGGATCTGTGAATGGAATGGAATGCAGGGGGTGCGTAACAGGAACTGCAACACACCCCCTCATTGTGAAAGTGCCGTACGGCACTTTACATTAAAATAGTGTCCTCGGACACACACCTCTGAACCTCTTAGAGCAAGAAGTCTGGACAAAGGCAATACTAAAAGTGGGGCAAAAGGCCAGAAATATGGATAGTTTTTAAATATTGCTCTTACAAACTTAGCTGATAAAATGGCAGGTTTTGATATAAATTTAAATGGTTATTTTTTAACCACTGTATTTGTATCATGAAGGAGCTATATAGAAATGCATAGCTAAAATCATTACTGCTGAGATAGCTTAGTGGTTAGAGTTCTGCCTTTGTGTGCAGTAGTTCACTGTTTGAATACCAAGACAGATCATTCCTCTTTTACATGGGAAAGCATTGTTTTTTTATTTAATGATGTAGTAATTGATATTTGTTAACCATGCTAGTGTAGCTGGTCCAAATTTCCAGTGTCAGTTGATATATGAAGTGAGCTCACCCATAGGTTCATAGGTTCATACTAGGCTATCTGCCCTAGGGCATTTATAAGCCTAGCCAGAGTTTGTTTGGCTTTCGCCACCCATTTTAAATTAATTTTGCTATGCCTTTTTTGAGGTTAGTATACTGTGCCTCTATCTAACAGTGACACAGAAGTGATAGCCGGGGTAAACCTATGATCTCCCATCCACTCATCAAGATTCCTCTTGAAGAGAGTCAATGTGGGACTCTGCCTAACCTGGACTGGGATTTTATTCCAGAGTGAAGGGAGCCTCTGGGTTATGAATCTGTCCCTCCAGCATGTCCTATTTATTTCAGTGCTGAGGTTCAAGTCTCTCAAGCGCGTAGCTCGATGGGATTTGGATTTTCTGAGGTGCAGCATGTCCATTAATTCCGGGTTGGACATGGCTTTATACATCAGGCACAGATCGCCTCTGAGCAGGCGGTATGCCACTGAGTAGAGCTGGAGTTTCTTTAACCGGGCAGCATATGGCATCTGTTTGAGCCCTTTGATCCTCTTGGTGAGGTACTTTTGGGGTCTTTCCAGTTGCTGCAGGTGTCTGGTAAGGTACATCCCAAAAGGGGCATTGTACTCAATTATGGGCCTGATGAGGGATGAGTAAAGAGGTATGATGACCTCCCCTGATCTAGATGTGAATCCCTTCATGATTAGGTGGGCTATATAAAATGTTTTTCTAACCACTTTGGCCACGTGGTTGTCAAATGAGAGATTGCTATCAACTTGGGTCCCCAGGTCCCTAATGACTTCTTCTGTACTTAATGGATTACCACCTATGTGGCAATTTGTGGGCACTTTGTTTTTGCCAAAGGGGATGACTATACACTTTTTGGTGTTTAGCTTGAGGCCATGGCTCTGGCACCAGTTGTCTGTTTCTATGAGGTCCTTTTGGAGGATGCTTGTGTTGGCTGGAGAGTTGATTATGGCGCCCAGTTTGCAGTCATCTGCAAACTTGGTCAGCCACAGTCCTTCCGTGATGGCCTGTACCGCCGAGAAATATATACCGAACAAGAGAGGTCCCAGGACTGAGCCTTGTGGAACGCCACTTGTAACTGGTTTGGAGTCTGACATGGCTCCAGCAATTCTAACCATATGGGTTCTGTCCTTGAGCCAGTTTTCAACCCATCTAGTGACATAGGGGTTTATATTTAAGCTGGTGAGCTTATCTATAATGCCCGAGTAGGGTATTGTATCGAAGGCTTTTGCGAGTTCCAGGTAGGCTGTGTGGACCACCTTCCCCTCGTCAATGGCCTTGGTGACTGTTTCAAAGAAATTGACCAGGTTTAAGAGGCAGGATCTGCCCTTAACAAAGCCAAACTGGGTAGGATCCAGTGTCTGTAGGTCCCCAATATCTTTATTTATGAAGTCCATGATGATCCTTTCCATAGCTTTGTAGACCAAGCTAGTCAGGCTTATGGGGCGATAGTTTCCAGGATCCGTTGAGGCACCACCTTTGTGGAGAGGGACCACTGTTGCTGTACGCCACTCTTTGGGTACATATCCTGTAGTAAGGCTAAGATTGAACAGTAGTTTTATGTTTGGGTTTAGCTCTTCTTGGAGTTCATGTAGGACGCAGCCCGGGACACCATCTGGTCCCATTGATGCTGTGTTTTTTGCTTTGGAGAGGGCGGCTCTTACCTGAGCATCTGAGATGTCAGGGGGCAGCACTCTGTTGGGATAGATATTTGCCCTTTTGGTGGGGAGAGGGGGGAGAAGTTTACACTGAACCCGTCAGCTAGGATTTTGGCAATGTCTGTGGGCTCGGTGTATTTTTTTTCATTTTGGACTAATTCTGAGCATATCTGGGAATTCCCACCCAGCTTCCTAACATAACTAAAGAAAGCCTTGTGATTATCCTTAGTGTCCTGTGCAATTTTTCTCTTGAAGCTGGCCTTAGACGATTTTATGAGTGCCCGTAGTTTTTTGCTAATACTGATCAGAGATGCCTTCCCTTTTTGGGATTTTGCTCTATCATGTAGTAGCTTCCTCCTTCTATTGTATAGTTTGTTTATGGCTGGGGTCCACCAGACAGGACGTCTGCCTTTGGAGGATTGGGTCTTGGTTTTATTTGGGATTGTATGATCCATGCATTCCTGAAGGTGTTCATAGAATGCGTTTATAAAGGATTCTGTGGTCTGGGCCGTATTTTCCACAGGCCCGGGGGCTTTGAAGGATTTTGCCTCGGTTTTGAGGCATGTGAAATTTGCTTTACTGTGGTTTTCTGGGCAGGGGGTGGGGTCGGGATGTGAATATCCAGTGAGATTAGTTTATGGTCTGATCTTACCAGTGAGGGATACACTTCTGGTCTGGAGCATAGTGTCCCCATGTTGGTGATGATCAGGTCCAGTATGTTTTCCCCTCTTGTGGGAGTGGTAACAAGTTGTTCCATAGCATTTGAGTTTATAAATTCTAAAAACCTTTGGGCTAGGGTGTTGGAGCTACAGTAATGCTCCCAGTCTATGTTTGGGTAGTTGAAGTCGCCTAATATAATGGTGTTTGGAGAGACCTTCATATTTTCCAGTATTCTCAGGAAGGCCAAGTGGGGTTCCTGTGTTTGGGAGGATGGTCTGTAGCAGGCTATAAACTGGAAGGCAGTTTTACCCACAGTTAGTTGCACATGGATAGTCTCTGATGCTTCGTGCTGTGCCACCAACCTGGAGGTGTGGGTATCTTTGACGAATATTGATACCCCCCCTCCTTTTGTGGTTTGGTCCAAGTTTTGGGGGCGAAAAGCATGGTATGAGGTATAACCTGGTAGTGCTGGGGTGCTCTCGGGAGCCTTGAACCAGGTTTCTGTTACTGTACAGATATCGATGTTCTCCATGCTAAGGAGAGTTTTGAGTGCATGCATCTTCAGGTTTAGACTTCTGGCGTTGAGTAGCATCACTCTTAGTTTCTTATCCCTTGTGATACCTATGGAGGTGGGTTTGTCTTTTGAGCCTTGCCTAAAAAAGGCACTATGGGGGTAGCAAGAGCCTTTGCCAATATCCGAAAGCCCAGGGGTGACAGGTGCAAGCCGTCCCTAGCGAAGCATCGTGGCTTGTCGAGCATGTCATCCCAGGCTGACAGGCATTGGATCCCCTTTGAATGACACCAACACTTAAGCCAATTGTTGAAATTGATCATCTTGTCTTCATATTGTGGCATCATTCTTGGTGAGGGTAAGATGCTACTCAAGGTCAGGGTCATACCGGCCTGGGCTACATGCTCAGAGAGCTCCTCTATGTCTCTTTTCATGTAGTCCAGGGAGGTACATCTCAGGTCATTCACACCAGCATGGACAATGACTGAGTCATATTTGTACTTGCCTTGGAGTGACCTGAGTGCTTGTGTTATGTGGTGGATCCTAGCACCTGACAGGCAGCTCACTGTGACCTTCTCCTTGTTCAGCCTGGTGAGCGGGACGTCAGTGTGCCTGACAATAGAGTCACCTATTACAAGTGTATCAGGTGTGTTGTTTAGCCTTAAAGGCTGTGACTGTTCGGCACACTGGCTTTGTGAGCTATGTGTTGCACGTGTTTTGTTTTGGGGTAGCGGTTGCTTGGGTGTCTGCTTTGGAGGTCTCTGCTGCTTAGGCAGATTTTTATTTAGAGCCTCAGTATGTTTTGTGTGTTTATGTGTTTGGTTTGTTGTCGTGGTAGGTCTATGTGAGACTGGAATTGTAGTGAGTGTGGTTTTCTTCTCCTCCTGACTGGTTACGCCAGTACTGAGTTGAGAGAGCTTAGCCTCCAGTTTGGCTATATGGTTGCATCTCTCACATGTGTTGGAATTTGTTGGGAGGAGGAGAGGGTTGTCTGTGTACATGAGGCAGTTGTAACATTGCCTCAAGATTCCCAGATTCACCAGCTGGACTGGAGAGGAGATTGACAACTGACCTTTGGACATGCTAGAATAGTATTGGGAATTCCTTTATAATTGAAAAAAAGGGCCAGTGGGGAACAAGGTACTCAAGTGCCCTATACCGTACAGTCACACCCCAAGGTAATGTAATCAAGGCACATAGGGGGTCATCATGTAATGTAAAACATATAACACATAATAATATGTCAGTACTGAGTAATTCATGTCCAATTCATACATTTTTTTTAAATGAAAACTGAGCATTGCTCAGCAGTGCTTAGCTCTGCTTAGCCAGTTTGAGCATTGCTTAGAAGTTTTATTCTAAGCTGCATTCAGCCCAGCTAAGCGGATTTGTGCACCACTAAGCATTACTCAGCATTTCTAAAACCAGCTAAGCACAGCTAAACAAGGATGTGTGTCTGAGGCTGCTTAGCTATGCTTAGCTGGTTTCAGAAATGCTGAGCATGTTTGTGTCCAGAGGAGGGCTCTTTCTACTCAGAAATGTTCACACTAGCTGCAATAGTTTTAAAGGCTTAAAACTGGAGGAAATGAGAAAAAAAATAAAATAAAAGGAAATAGCAGACAAAAGGCAATCAACTATAAATGACTAATAAGTCCTCTGCCACTTACAGTGGCCCATTTAAACCCCTCAATAATGTAGCTGGCAGGTGGAATGTATCATAGTCAGCCAATCACACAGGCAGCATTTACAGCACACCAGTATAAAGTATGCAAACACTCTTCAATCTGATTTCCCACATACTCAGCACCATTGGAATACACACTTGGGAATTTTAACTGACAAAATGATAGGGGCTGCTGCTTTTCTACATCTCTGCATGCTACAGATTGAGGGTGGTGATGAGGATGATGCTGACAACCATCCCGGACTTAGGAGGAGAAGAGTGTTCATACCCAGGGTAACCTTTAAGGGGCTAAATGAGCTGGAGATAGTAGAGTGCTACAGGGTGGACAGGAACATAATTCAGCAACTCACCAAGCCCTGCCACCCTCAACTCAGACCCAGAGCCAACAGAGGGGAATGCATCCCAGTGGAAACAAAAGTATGTGTAGCCTTAAGAATACTAGGTACAGGTACTTTCCAAAGACCTACTGGGGACATCATGGAAGTCTCACAGGCATCTGCATCCAGTTTCTGGATGTCATGCTAAGACAAGCCAGTGAATACATTTATTTGCTCAGCACCCATGAGGAGAGGACCAGCAATATGTGTCTCTTCCACCATTTAGCAACCTACCCAGAGGTACTGGGTGCCATAGACTGCACCCATGTCCACATCAAAGCACCACCCGGTGAAGAGGGTAGAGTCTATATAAACCACAAGGACTATCACTGTATTAACTGCCAGGTCATGTGCAATTCCCAGGACACTATCATCAATGTGTGTGCTGGCAGCCCTGGCAATTATCATGACTCCTACATCTGGCATGCCTCATAGCTGTACTAGGCATTTGCCAGGGGGGATATCCTGTACAGCCATCTCGTGGGGAATGAGGGCTATGCACTGGAACCATGGATGCTGACACCCATCAGAAATGCACACACACACACACACACACACACACACACACACACACACACACACACACACACACACACACACACACACATATATATACACACACACACTGAAGAACACCATAATTAGACACACTCACAAACTAGAAACATCGTAGAGCATGTGTTTGGGCTGCTCAAGTCACGCTTCCACTGCCTTGACATATCTGGTGGAGCCCTCCAGTACTCTCCAGCCTCATGTGCACACATGTTCATAGTATCTGCCATGCTACACAATATGATCCTGTAGAAACAGCTGCAGCAGGAACATCACAGGGAAGGGACAAAGTGCCCCACCATTGCCAAGGCCCCCACAGGCACAAGGGGATTCGATGGAACTATTACTCAATGTGCAGCCATCTTGGAAGTCCTGGGGAAGGACACCTGTGACCTGTAATACAGGTCTTCATCCTCCTCCTCCTGGGCAATATCAGGGTTCAGTCTATCTTTTAGCAGAACAAACAGAGATCCCCTTCTACATTTTTGGGAAAGTTTACCCATTCTAGAAGATCTGTTGTGGTCTGTCAGCCATGGAAAAAAAATAATAATCCCACGGCTAATGAAGAACAGTCCTAAGGTTGGGTAGGTGAGGCATATGTATGCTCTGCATACAGCTTCCTCGATTCTTTCCTCAGATATTGCCTAATGCCTTTACTTTGAGTGAAGTATTGGTATCCTTTGATTCATCAAAAGGGAACTCCTGCATGGTTGGAAATGTACGGCTCAAATGGAACCAATTGAACAAAACAAGAAAGAGCCAGCATACAGTGACCTGAAAACCTTTATTGGTTAAAAAACCATAAGAAACAACAAAAATTACAGACCGGTTTCGGCCGGATCAAATCACAGCCTTCATCAGTATAAAACAGAAAAAATAAATTGTTGAGCCTTAAATAAACCCATCTACAATCTCATTGGTTATGTCAAAAATGATCATTCAAACCAGGTGGGAATAATCCACCCAGTTTCACAATCCATTTTTTCTCTTTAGTATTTAAAATAGAGTGCCACCCTGTCTTATTGGATCTGTTACCTTTGATAATATCAATAATCATAAAAGAAAACTTGGCAGATTGGTGAACCAAATGATATTTGTATTATGCATTATTAGCCCTTTTGTTTTTGATATTACTTATGTGTTCTGATATTCTGATTCTCAATGGTCTAGATGTTTGACCAACATAAAATGAACCACACTGACATGTAGCCAAATATACCACCCAGTCACTACTACAGTTTGCAAAAAAGTTAAGATCATAGACCAATGAGCAATTTCTGCTAGAAAATTGCTTGGATTTGTTTACCCTGTCACAGTTGGTACAGTGGCCACATGGAAAACAACCTATCAATGGTTCACCTGTCAGTGTGGTCTGCAAAACTTGTGGTTGCCGATCCATAGAGCCATGTTTGTAATGGTTGAAACAAGAACCAAGGTTTTTACCTTTACGAAATGAAAATAAACATTTGTCAGGTATAATACTTTCTACTTCATGGTCACATTGTAATATGTTCCAATGCCTGTTCACACTCTGTATTAACTGATCAGAATTCCTAGCATAAGTAGTAATAAACCTGAATGGTGCAGAATTTGTTTTGGTATGTACCTTATATCTCAATAAATTCTGCCTGTCTAAGGAATTGACCAGATTACTGGCACTGGAAACATAACCCATGCCATAGCCCCTCGATCTAAACCTGTCAGTATAATCCTTTCACTGTGATTGGAATGAAGAATCTTGAGAACAAATGCGTTTCATCCAAATAAATTGTGATTTGGGAATGTTACGTGCAACATGTGGCGGATGGAAAGTAGAAGCATGGAGAATGGTGTTGTACTCAGGATGCTTTCTATGTACTTCTGTGCTTAAAGTATGGTCAGGTAGTCTGATAATGGAAACATCTAAAAAAGTGATGGTATTCTTATCATAATGAACAGTAAACTGTAGACCCCAAATGTTGTTGTTAAGATAAGATATGAATTCATGTAAACCAAGTATATCACCTTTCCATACCATCCAACAATCGTCCAAGTAATGTCTCCAGATGTCAATGTATTCCAAAAAAGAATTGTTATGGCAATCATATATAATCTGTTGTTCTACATAAGCCATAAATAAGTCCGCATAAATAGGGGCAAATGAGGCCCCCATCGTGGTACCCTTCGTTTGCCAATAACATTTGTTTTGATAAAAGAAGACGTTACTTGCAAGGACAAATTTGGCTAATTCAACCAAAAAAGAATTGAAAGTTGGTTGATATAAACCCGCTTTGTCTTACCAATAGGCCAAAGCTTCCAAACCAGCCTGATGAGGGATGTTGGTGTACAAGGCACAAACATCAAGAGTACACATCAACCAATCTTCTTCCAATTGACTGTCTGAAATAATCTGTAAAAAATTGGTGGTGTCATGTAGTCTAGAACGTATCGAACCGAGTAGGGGCTTAAGATGTTTGGTGAGAAATAATGACAGAGGTTCCGTGATATACCCTCTTCCTGAAACAATGGGTCTACCAGGGGGATTGATGGGATCCTTATGAACCTTGGGTAAGAAGTAAATATATTGAATAGCTGAATCATGTACCAAGAGTTGTTTCATCCCTAGCCCAAAGTAAGAATTCCTCAATTTGATTTTGAAACCTGAAAATTGGATTAATGGTCATAATAGAATAATATCTCTGATCCGATAGTTGTCTCTTAGCTTCATTGTCATAATCACACCAATTAAGAATAACAACAGCCCCACCTTTGTCAGCAGAAATGATAACAATGTTTTTGTTGTTCTGTAGTTCCAAAATAGCTTCCCTTTCAGCCAGAGAAATATTATTGGGTTTTAAACGTACATCAGATCTCGAAAAATGAAGATCTTTGAGAATACTGTTTTGGAACTGATGTACCAATGGATGCATAGGTGGATTAAATGAAGATTTGTGATATACAAATCTGTCCTCATTGTGGTTACCAGTATCACCAAGAAACAATTTAAGATTGAGGTTTCTGCAAAACGATACCACATCTTGAGCCAATATGTCTTCAGAGATCATGAAACCGGGTACAAAAGAAAGACCTTTATTCAAAATTGACAATTGAATAGGTGTTAAAACAAAGTCTGACAGATTTAAGACATTATTATTAACATTAGAATTTATTTCTGCATGACCATTTTCAACAGACCTTGTATGTTGTTTATACTTCCTATGTTTCCTACCCCCCCCCCCCGTTTATATCTGGGCCTAAAGGGATTTGGCCCGGTGTCCTTTTGGGGGTCGGTGATCCTGAAACTGACTGTAGTTCATTGTCTGTACAAGATGAAATGTCCTCAGTTGAAGAACCTGATGCTGGGCTTGGTTTTTTAAGGGTAGAACGGGGTCTTTTCCTCTTGGGAGTCCTAGTGGAACTTGGTGTAAATCTAACTTGTTTTGTGTGGTTAGCAAATGGATTAGCACTCTGGTAGTCACTCTGATCCCTCTGAAATTTTTTAATTTTCCTTGTACGCAATTGTTCCTCTACAATATTAAGATCTGTAGCTACTTTATTAAGTTGTTTGGCGAAAAAAGTTTCACCTTCAAAGCACTTCACATCACCCACCAGCTTGGTAACAGTATCTATTTCCGAGTCCATAACTCTATCATGAAACTTAGACAGAGCATCCACAAAGGACATAGTTGCCTGCTGTTGTATGGAAGACCACTGTTCAGTCAGTTCCTGGTCAGCAGCCCCAACATGGGGTTGAATACGTATTCTTAAGCCTCTGGGGGTGATCCCTTTAGCCATATAAGCCTTGAACAATTTGGAATGCCAAATATTTGATCTAAGTATTCTGAGATGTTTATGTAACTGTTCAAATGCTAGTGCACAAATAGTTTCTGAATCCGATTGATCCAAAGTGCTAGAATTTTCCATTGAAACAGAGCCTAGGCCAAATGCTCTAAGGTCCTCCCTATCTGCAGATAATTTTGTTACCAGACTTGAAAGGTCCATGTTTTATAAAAGCTGCTGGCAATAATAGTATAAAACTACGTCAGCAATGGTAAGAATATTAAAGGGACAATAACAGCCCAAACAAGGACAAAGACCTATGAAAGATGTTGCTTGAATACTGGCTGTGCCCCAAAATCAGTACTTGGAATAGTTGTTGCATTGGCAAATATGAATTTAAATATTAATATGGCCAAGGCCAATATGGCAAAGAATGATGCTGAAAAAGGAAAATGACTGATGATTGGTCAATACAACAGCAAGTATACCACAAAAAACTTGTGGAAAAAAAATACCTTCCATAGAAATGTATGATGATATATAAAAAATCAAGCTGGCTAGCCTGTGAATGCCCTTATAAAAAATGGCAATGTATATTAACCATAAGAATTTCAAAAGTAGAAAATTGTATAAAAATCCAAATATGATGTATATTGGGTAACAAAAGGACTATAAGAAAAAATCGAACTAGTCTCACCCTATGTAGACTAAAAAAGTATACTAACAGGTGAACCCAACTGAGAACTAAGTGAACAATTCAAAATGCAAACATTTGAAATTAAGGCCAATAGTAAACATAATGGGTCCAAAACATAAATAAAATGACCTTAATAAATGGGCTGACTGTAAAATAATATATGTTGTCCTTAAGATTGATCCAAACACAGCCCAATATAAAAATTGTGCGTACATATGTTAGCCTTAAGATACTAAGTTGTAAAAAGTGGAATCACCTATTCCAAAAGCCGGAAATAGTATACAATCCTAACAAGGTCAATTGAGATAAATGACACCAAATTGTACAAAAATATTTTGTACAAAAATGTGAATTATTAACCAAATAACAACATTTTAGATGGTCCAAAGCTTGTGAAACAAATCAACCACAAACAAGTCAGTTAAATGCTCATATAAATAGTTCCACAATGTTCTGATGTTGAAATTGTCCCAAAACTAGTATAATCACTTACAGTTTCGGAACACAAACATAAATGGAAAAATACAGTATCAACAATCATTAGATGAAATATGTGGCAAATGTCCTTGATTTAAAGTCCTAATCCAATATAATGAAGTATACAGTCCCAGCAAGTATGTCGCTCAATTCCAAAAGACAAAACCTGTGTTGTGATGAGAATAGCGTAAAGCTGTTTTGACCAAAGCGACCAAAAACCACAATGAAATCTTTAAAAAACAGCGTGATGTTGTTTTACCAAAACGACCAGAAAACACAATTATATCCTTGGAAAAAACAAGGTAATATAAAAAGAACTATGTATAAATGTAAATAGATGTCCACCAAAAACAGTATTAATGCAACCAACTGAGTCTTGTTTGTAAAATATATATATTTCCCTGATCTTGCAAAAAAGGATGTCCAAATCCTGATGTACTCACTGTCCCTTTGCGATAAAAAATGAAATGGATAAACAGTACCTGTGTCCACAAACTCGTATAGTGAACCAAAGCAAACAGTTCCTGTATATAACAGAAAAGGCGTAGAGACCTGCCTAGATTTCAACAGCTTTTTTGCTCTTCAAAAGACTGAGAATTAAGAGCAGGAATAATCCGCATGTCAACCAAATAGTGCTGGCGATTTCCGTTGTTCAGCAATAGCCCGCCATGATGAAAAAACGCTTTGGTGGTTGAATGACGCCAAAAAAGGTTAGATCAAAGATTCTTCAGTTAATAGACCAGAAAAGAAAAAAATGACAATAATCCCATGAGTGCACGATCTATCCGATGTCATTCACGACAAAAACCAATGTGATACTAAAATATATATGTCCAAACAAACAAATAAAGATGGATTTAAACCGCAGAATAACTGCAGTCAGTTTACAGGATCACAGGCCCCCAGCAGGAAGAAAGAGGAAGCGTAACATCAAAAGGGAACTCCTGCACGGTTGGAAATGCATGGCTCAAATGGAACCAATTGAACAAAACAAGAAAGAGCCAGCATACAGTGACCTGAAAACCGATTTTTTCTTATAGTCCTTTTGTTACCCAATATACATCATATTTGGATTTTTATACAATTTTCTACTTTTGAAATTCTTATGGTTAAAATGGCTGACTACTATTATTGCCAGCAGCTTTTATAAAACATGGACCTTTCAAGTCTGGTAACAAAATTATCTGTAGATAGGGAGGACCTTAGAGCATTTGGCCTAGGCTCTGTTTCAATGGAAAATTCTAGCACTTTGGATCAATCAGATTCAGAAACTATTTGTGCACTAGCATTTGAACAGTTACATAAACATCTCAGAATACTTAGATCAAATATTTGGCATTCCAAATTGTTCAAGGCTTATATGGCTAAAGGGATCACCCCAGAGGCTTAAGAATACGTATTCAACCCCATGTTGGGGCTGCTGACCAGGAACTGACTGAACAGTGGTCTTCCATACAACAGCAAGCAACTATGTCCTTTGTGGATGCTCTATCTAAGTTTCATGATAGAGTTATAGACTCGGAAATAGATACTGTTACCAAGCTGGTGGGTGATGTGAAGTGCTTTGAAGGTGAAACTTTTTTCGCCAAACAACTTAATAAAGTAGCTACAGATCTTAATATTGTAGAGGAACAATTGCGTACAAGGAAAATTAAAACATTTCAGAGGGATCAGAGTGACTACCAGAGTGCTAATCCATTTGCTAACCACACAAAACAAGTTAGATTTACACCAAGTTCCACTAGGACTCCCAAGAGGAAAAGACCCCGTTCTATCCTTAAAAAACCAAGCCCAGCATCAGGTTCTTCAACTGAGGACATTTCATCTTGTACGGACAATGAACTACAGTCAGTTTCAGGATCACCGACCCCCAAAAGGACACCGGGCCAAATCCCTTTAGGCCCAGATATAAACGGGGGGGGGGTAGGAAACATAGGAAGTATAAACAACATACAAGGTCTGTTGAAAATGGTCATGCAGAAATAAATGCTAATGTTAATAATAATGTCTTAAATCTGTCAGACTTTGTTTTAACACCTATTCAGTTGTCAATTTTGAATAAAGGTCTTTCTTTTGTACCTGGTTTCATGATCTCTGAAGACATATTGACTCAAGATGTTGTATCGTTTTGCAGAAACCTCAATCTTAAATTGTTTTTTGGTGATACTGGTAACCACAATGAGGACAGATTTGTATATCACAAATCTTCATTTAATCCACCTATGCACCCATTGGTACATCAGTTCCAAAACAGTATTCTCAAAGATCTTCATTTTTCGAGATCTGATGTACGTTTAAAACCCAATAATATTTCTCTGGCTGAAAGGGAAGCTATTTTGGAACTACAGAACAACAAAAACATTGTTATCATTTCTGCTGACAAAGGTTAAAGGTGTTGTTATTCTTAATTGGTGTGATTATGACAATGAAGCTAAGAGACAACTATCGGATCAGAGATATTATTCTATTATGACCATTAATCCAACTTTCAGGTTTCAAAATCAAATTGAGGAATTCTTACTTTGGGCTAGGGATGAATCTATTATTACCAATGACATTGTACAACAACTCTTGGTACATGATTCAGCTATTCAATATATTTACTTCTTACCCAAGGTTCATAAGGATCCCATCAATCCCTCTGGTAGACCCATTGTTTCAGGAAGAAGGTATATCACGGAACCTCTGTCATTATTTCTCACCAAACATCTTAAGCCTCTTCTCGGTTCAATACGTTCTAGACTACATGACACCACCAATTTTTTACAGATTATTTCAGACAGTCAATTGGAAGAAGATTGGTTGATGTGTACTCTTGATGTTTGTGCCTTGTACACCAACATCCCTCATCAGGCTGGTTTGGAAGCTTTGGCCTATTGGTTAGACAAAGCGGGTTTATATCAACCAACTTTCAATTCTTTTTTGGTTGAATTAGCCAAATTTGTCCTTACAAGTAACGTCTTCTTTTATCAAAACAAATGTTATTGGCAAACAAAGGGTACCGCGATGGGGGCCTCATTTGCCCATATTTATGCAGACTTATTTATGGCTTATGTAGAACAACAGATTATATATGATTGCCATAACAATTCTTTTTTGGAATACATTGACATCTGGAGACGTTACTTGGACGATTGTGGGATGGTATGGAAAGGTGATATACTTGGTTTACATGAATTCATATCTTATCTTAACAACAACATTTGGGGTCTACAGTTTACTGTTCATTATGATAAGAATACCATCACTTTTTTAGATGTTTCCATTATCAGACTACCTGACCATACTTTAAGCACAGAAGTACATAGAAAGCATCCTGAGTACAACACCATTCTCCATGCTTCTAGTTTCCATCCGCCACATGTTGCACGTAACATTCCCAAATCACAATTTATTCGGATGAAACGCATTTGTTCTCAAGATTCTTCATTCCAATCACAGCAAAAGGATCTTACTGACAGGTTTAGATCGAGGGGCTATGGCATGGGTTACGTTTCCAGTGCCGGTAATCTGGTCAATTCCTTGGATAGGCAGAATTTATTGAGATATAAGGTACATACCAAAACAAATTCTGCACCATTCAGGTTTATTACTACTTATGCTAGGAATTCTGATCAGTTAATACAGAGTGTGAACAGGCATTGGAACATATTACAATGTGACCATGAAATAGAAAGTATTATACCTGACAAATGTTTATTTTCATTTCGTAAAGGGAAAAACCTTGGTTCTTGTTTCAACCATTACAAACATGGCTCTATGGATCAGCAACCACAAGTTTTGCAGACCACACTGACAGGTGAACCATTGATAGGTTGTTTTCCATGTGACCACTGTACCAACTGTGACAGGGTAAACAAATCCAAGAAATTTTCTAGCAGAAATTGCTCATTGGTCTATGATCTTAACTTTTTTGCAAACTGTAGTAGTGACTGGGTGGTATATTTGGCTACATGTCAGTGTGGTTCATTTTATGTTGGTCAAACATCTAGACCATTGAGAATCAGAATATCAGAACACATTAGTAATATCAAAAACAAAAGGGCTAATAATGCATTATACAAACATCATTTGGTTCACCAATCTGCAAAGTTTTCTTTTATGATTATTGATATTATCAAAGGTAACAGATCCAATAAGACAGGGTGGCACTCTATTTTAAATACTAAAGAGAAAAAATGGATTGTGAAACTGGGTGGATTATTCCCACCTGGTTTGAATGATCATTTTTTACATAACCAATGAGATTGTAGATGGGTTTATTTAAGGCTCAACAATTTATTTTTTCTGTTTTTACACTGATGAAGGCTGTGATTTGATCCGGCCGAAACCGGTCTGTAATTTTTCTTGTTTCTTATGGTTTTTTAACCAATAAAGGTTTTCAGGTCACTGTATGCTGGCTCTTTCTTGTTTTTTTTTTTTTTTTTTATCCTTTGATTCAGACATAAGTCATTGAGAAGCAGAGGTAAGCTGTTGTCCCTCTGCTTGATCAAAAGGTGTCACTCTCAAAAGGCAGTGAGGGTTAGTCTCCATGCTAAGGTTTCACTTTACTTTCAGTACAGACTGGCACAACATTATCAGATTATAACACAGCCTCTATGGGGGAGGCAAGGGCCATTGCCAGAAGCTTGATGCCCAAATGAGATAGATGCAGGCCATCTCTAGCAAAGCAGCATGGTCTGTCAGTCATATCTTCCCAGTCTGTCAGGCACTGGATCCTCTCTGGGACGACACCAGAAAGTCAGCCACTTGTTAATGTCAATCATTTTCTGTTTGTATTGAGGCATCATTCTGGGTGACAGTAGAATGCTGCTTAAGCCTAGGGACATACCTGCATGGGACACATATTCAACATGCACAATCATGTTTGTCTTCCTATAGTCCAGGGAGGTACGTCTGAAGTCATTCACACCAACATGGACTAGGACAGATTCATAACAGTACCTGTTGTGGAGAGACTTCAATGCATCTGTGATATGGAGGATGAAGGCACCTGACAAGTAACTGTTACTGTCTCCTGGAGGCACATCTGTGTGTCTCACATTGGAGTCTCCTACGAGTAATATGTTGGGTTTATGGTTGGGCCTTAGTGGTTGCCTGACAGAGGTGTGTGGACTATGCATGGTATGTGGTGTGGAGGTTTGTGGAGTTCTCATGTGTTTTTGGCTCTGAGGTATCCTTTTTTTGGTTTGCATTTGTTGAGGAACCCCACATATGTGGTGTGTGTTGTGTAGTTGTGGGTGATGTTTACTGACTGCATACACTGCAGGGAACCTATGTTACTGCACAATTTGTTCTGGTGTGCACATTCTCCATTTGTTTGACCAGTGGTTACCCTTCCCCTTATATGTGTCTCTTTGTCCTTCTGTAGTGCAGTCACAGGCTTTGTCCACAGTTGCTGCTGTTGTGTATTTGTTTTTCTGGTGTGAGTGGAGTAGAAGTCATAACATCACACACAGGGTTATGGACTTCACACCTCTGAGTACCTGTTCATGAGATCATAGGAGATTACTAGGCTAATGTCTCTGAAGCCCTTACAAGTCTAGCCCAGAGTATATTCCCAAGAAAGAGAATGCAATCAGCAGCTATCAGCCCTCTCAATGAGGCACACAGGTGGCAGCCCCTGGGACAGATTTTTGCTTGCCCATCCACTCATCAAGGTTACACTTGAAGAGGGTCAGTGATGTACTTTGTTTGACATGTATGGGGAATGTATTCCAGAGATGGGTCAGCCTCTAGGAGACAAACCTGTCTCTCCAGGAAGATTTGTTAATGTCACATATTAGGTTTAAGACTTTTGATGGGGTACTACGCGAGGATCTAGACGTACGGATATGGAGCATCTGTACTAGAGCAGGGTCTGAGATTGCCTTGTAGGTGCCTGACAGAGGTGTGTGGACTATGCATGGTATGTGGTGTGGAGGTTTGTGGAGTTCTCATGTGTTTTTGGCTCTGAGGTATCCTTTTTTTGGTTTGCATTTGTTGAGGAACCCCACATATGTGGTGTGTGTTGTGTAGTTGTGGGTGATGTTTACTGACTGCATACACTGCGCAATCTGTATGATACAGAGTAGAGTGATACTGATTTGAGCCTGTCCACATAAGGCAGGTGTTGGAGGCCATGGATTCTCTATGTGAGGTATTTCTGTGGCCTTTCCAGTTGGTGTAAGTGTTTGGAGAGGTACATACCAAATGGGGCATTGTACTCAATTATTGGCCTAATGAGAGAAGAGTACAGAGAGGTAATAGCCTCCTTTTTTTCTGGATTCAATCCCTTTATTTCTAAGATGAACCAAGTAAAAGCTTTTCTGACCATTGCCACTACATAATGGTCAAACGTGAGAGTGTTGTCAACTTGTGTGCCCAGGTCTCTCAGTACAGGTTGTGTGCTTAGGGGTTTGACACTAATGTGGTAAAACAGTAGGGGCTGTGTTTTTCATGAATGGTATGCTAATACATTTTTTTGAATTTAACGTAAGTCCATGACTTTGGCACCACATTTTTTTGAATTTAATGTAAGGTCATGACTTTGGCACCAGCCATTCGTTGCTCTGAGACCCTCTTGAACTATGTTAACATCATTTGGGGTGTCAAGGACAGCACCCAAGTTACAGTTGTCCACAAACTTGGTCAGATACACACCCCTTTTGTCTTTTCCTGAACCTTGGAGAAATACATAGCAAACAACAGGGGTCTCAGGACAGATCCCTGGGGGACATTACTAGTGACAGGTCTGCTATCGGAGGTAGTGGCACCTATTTTGACCTTGTGGGTCCTATCAGTGAGCCAATTGGGCACCCACATGATGACATAGGTATTTACACCAAGTTCTGTTAGCTTTTTGATGATGCCCGAGTGGGGGATTGTGTCAAAGGCTTTGGCCAAGTCAAGGTAAGCTATGTGTACTGACTTTCCCTCATCCATTGCCTTGGTGCCAGTCTCAAAGAAGTCAACCAGGTTCAACAGGCAAGATCTGCCCTTGACAAATCCGAGCTGGTGTGGTCAAGTGCTTGGAGATTGCCTATGTCCTTGTTTATGATGTGCATAATAATACTCTCCATGGCCTTACAGATCAGACTTGTCAAACTAATGAGGCAATAGTTTCCAGGGTCAGTAGTGGCATTATCTTTGTGCAAAGGGATGATAATGGCAGTTCTCCACTCTGCTGGAATGAAGCCTGTACTTCGGCTTAGGTTGAGTAGGGTGCTGAATGGTGAGGCTACTTCTTGCCAGAGATGTTGCAGAATACAGCCTGGGATGCTTTCAGGTCCCATGGCAGCTGTGTTGTTTGGCTTGGATAGGGACTTTTACACTTGATCTACAGAGATGTGAGTTGTAGGACAAGTATTAGGGATGTGGAATGTGCCTTTGGGCGGGGACAGGGAGGTGATGTTTGCGCTGAATCTGAAACTATCTACTAGCAGGTTTGTTAAGTTGACAGGATCAGTGTAAGTGGCACCATTAAGAAGTCATTCAGAACAAATCTGGTGTTAGCCATGGAGGTATCTGACGTAACTGATATAGGCTTTGTGATTAGCCTTTGTTTCAGAGGCTAGTTTTGATTCATAATTGTCTTTAGAGGATTTCAATAGTGATCTACTTTGCTTGTTGAGGCTAAGGAGGGAGTTTTACCAATTAGGAATTTGTGCCTTTTTACTCTTGGACAACAGTTGCTTCCTTTTGTTGTAAAGCCTGTTGATAGAGGATGTCTACCACACAGGTTTGTGTTTCCTTGAGAAGCAGGTTTTAGTTCTGTTGGGTATGGCTGAGTCCATGCAGTTGTACTGGTACTTGTATACTGCACTGGCATACTGTTCAGCATATTTGCATCCTCTGAGAGGGTGGTGGCGTGTAGCTACTGATACCCTCCCTTAGAAGGTTGTGGTCAGTTTATGAGATGTAGAAGTCAGAAGAACAGACCTTGTTTAGCAGGTTGTCCATCATTGCACCCCTACATCTGCTGTGGTCCTCAGACTGTTTGTGTAGCAATGTTATTATAATTATGTCAGCCATAGCCATCAAACCATCACAGAATGAAATCTGGCCCATATATATAACGGCCAGACACAGGCCCACACATGGGGACAGGGTGTTAATATTGCTCTAGCAGGCAAATGCAATGTTATGACAAGCAGAACAGATATACAAGGCATACTTGTGGTCCTTCTGTGACACCCTGTCATTCCAGGGAAATTGCTGGTGTCCAGTGACTTGTTGTTAGTACTGACACAGTAAGGAGTAAGCCATTTATAACCTTTCAGTACACTGACTTTCAAAGACCTGCTGTCCTACTAGGCACTGTTGTCCCTAAATTGTCCAGCTTTTCGGCAGTAAGGGATATTGACTTCTGGACAGTGTGTACTACTCCTACCATAGATGTAGCTGACATGCAACATAGTTTGCACGGACAGTCTTGAAGCATGGACCCTGTCAACCACAGTACTGTACTTAGACCACTAAGCCACAACAGCCAAGAGTAAGTGCTGCCTACTTCCTGACAGTATCAACCATGCATATACATAGCTCATTGATCCCTACATATTGTGGACATGCTACAAGTTAGCAAATGGATTGGGACAGCCCTGGGAATGTGTGCTTTTCTGCTATTACCCTACAAATATAATTGTTCCTGCATTTCTATGGGAAGAAGGGCGTGTTGGGGGGGGCATACCTCTCAACTGTAAACATTTCCACAAACTGTCCAGATGTTTGTTTTACATTTTGGTTCCATTTAGCATAGTATTGTGCTTGTCTTGATGAATACTGGCATATCACTAGAGACCGAAGGTTAGACAGTTATGACAGACATTTGAGTTTCAGACTTCTTACCCTTTGGAGACTAAAGGCAACTGCAAGACCTGCTGTGATATCACTGTGTAAGTTTGTAAGTGGACTGTTTCATCATTGTCCCTATTTGTGGGCCTTTGCCACACATTTCTTTCTGGCTTTATACAGCTGACTTTCTAGGAAAGGCTGAGAGGTGTGTATGGGACTCCAACATTGACATCCATGCATGTGACCCCCCCCCCCCACCACCACCACTGCCATGACAGCTGTCTTGTCTGCGTGTCGCTTCATCCATGTACCTTCAGTTTTGAATTCCATTACCCTGCATTTGCTGAAGTTCATTTTCACAATCTGCTTGTAATACAACATCATCTGCATACAGCAGATTTGGTGATCTGTAACCTGTGACCTGTTTACTAATGTAATCACCAGTATGAAAAGCTGCGCACTCAGAGGTGAAACCTGGTGTATACCCACTCCCCCTGGGAACTCCTCTGTGAGTCTGAACACTATGCATACTTATGCTTTCTTGTCCTTGTGCACAGCCTATACTAATTATGCCAGTGTTTCAGCTACTTCACATCATTGCAGAACTACCCATATCAGCTTTCTCTGGACCTTGCCATATAGTTATACGCCTTCTCTAAGTCTAATAAAACACAGGTTACATGAAATGACCCCAAAAAAAACTCTTGCTCTGCTTATCCAAAAGGGATAAGCCATATGGAAAGCATTATGCTGGAAGGAGAAGATTATAGATCAGTGGCCAGACTAAATAAAACTTTTTTTGCAGAAAGGTATACTATAATTCCTCTAAGTAAGATGCTCAGCCATGCAACAGTTTACTTGATCAAATGTTAATCATCAGTACGTCAACATCATCAGATATAAAACTGAAGTGCTTACATGCTGTTTTTAAGCCATGTCAACCGGGGCAAATGTAAAGCAATCAGTAAGACAGGTGGACAGTTTTATGCAGCCTATCCAATTGGTCCTTTCAAGGACTTCAATGATAGGTGGAGGGCTTTCACTTAATTTGTATGTGGAGTTAGCTTGCCTGACTGCTCACCTATGCTCCCTTATGTTTAAGTTGCAGAGGTTTAGTATTGTGGTTTAACAAAAAGGTTGAAAAACCTTCAAATAATTATTTTGGGTTACTGGGTTTAAAATTACAGGAAAAAAACTTTTACAGAGCCAGTGTAGTGCTGAAGAGATCTGACTGAAAAGATATGATTTCCCATTTGTAGTTAGATTCTGGGAATAAATATGGTGATTTTCTAAAGTAACCATGAAAGCAACATTTGAATTTTTATAGGTTGCAAAAGTAGGGGTAGCCTGCATTTACTGGGCATATATTTCTGTCTTAGGCTGAATGTTGTCAAAGCCTTACATTTTACCACCCGTGCTTAGCCAACCTATTTATTTATTACCAACCTTAGTAAAGTTTTGCCCTCTTTTACAGAAAATAAACTGAAAATGTGTTTAGCAGTCCAGATGAAAAAATACCTTGAAACCACCACACAGAAAAAGTGTAAAAACTGTTTATAATATCATAGCATCAGGATTTTTGTGGCCTGCGTTTATGGGGCAAGTCCAGATCTTTCAAAAAGTGTTCCAGTGCCACTCAGAGCTTAAAGTACTTTATCCTCTACATGTAGGTTTCTTAAGGTTTCTTAGGATTCTAAGGTAAAAAGTTGGCAGTTTCCTAGATTAAACTGATTATTTAGCAATAAGACTAACCAGCAGTGTAAACAGCATTGTAGTTTTACAAACCCTGACTGAAACTTTTTTAAATTCAAGAATATAAAAAAACACACACACAAAGTAAACCATATTAATACTTTAAAAAAAACAGATTAATAATCAGTTGTCGTGTAACAGTTCTTTTTTTTGTAGGGCAGCTCATGTCTAAAAAGCATTAACAAGGTCTTTTTGTTGCCATCTCTGGTGGTACAGACTTTTTACATAAGGGAGTGCTTTCGCCAGATTATTGTGAGCTTCCTCAAATACAAGAATGAAATATTTCCTAGAAAATATACAAATAACTCTAAAGAAGCAGTGCAAAAAACTGCCTTGAATCTGTGTTAAAAGTTATGGGAAACCAGTAAAACTTACAATTTTTTAGTTCTATGAGAAATTGAGAAAATTGTCAAGAAAACATTGTAGAAAACATGTTGAAATCATCCCATGATGCCAACCAGGTAAGTAGTGCTATGGAGTAGTATCTACATAGCATATAAAATAAAACAGAAAGTATAAGACTTTCAGAAGAACAAAGTGTCAATCTGGCTTAAAAAGTTCAGACTTAGTGTCCAGGCTACAGTCCTGTGGCCCCAAAACGTATGCCCATTTAGGCTCAATTGTAGTCCTTGTTCCTAGGTCCTGTTAATATGCTGTGGTCTCCAATTCACAAGTCTGTCTCCTGAGTCCAAGCTGAACCTGCTTGTCTTCTCCAGAGCAGAAAGGAGGTAATCTGACAGGTACCAGTGTAGATAAGGGCTCATGGGGAGGGGGGTGATCCATTCCAAGGCACTGTATCTTTCAATAGGCTGGAAGGGAATAAAAGGGCAAAGCTTGGAGAAGTGAATAGATAATAATATGATACAGTGGAGCCCTGTACTTCATGGTGGAAGAAACTTGTTTCTTTAGTAGAAAAGCTTATGATTCAGGCTCCTTAATTGTAAGAAACTTTTTACAGACCAACTGCTGTTAAGTCCAGGTTTATTACAGGAATTTAGGCAGACCTAGGACAGAAATATATGCCCCATAAAAGTGAGCTCCTCTTACTTTTGTAACCCATAAATGCTGCTTTCATTGTTACTTTAGCATTTTTTTAAAAATGAACAAGGAGAAAGAGAGAAGAAAGGAGATAAAAAAATCAGGAGCACCTGTTTACATAGTATCCTCATTACACTTAAAAATAACTTTTACTTTATAAAATCGTGCACTATAAAAATAGTACTTTTAAGAAAAAATGTTTTTCTTACAGTTAACTTTCTCCCTCCTCCCTCCTAAGTATTTTTCCGAACATTAATGACATGAAGTAGGGCATATGCTTTAGAGTCCCGTACAAGTTTAACAAAGCCAAAAAAGTCCAATATTTCAGATTTTCTTGTTCTTTCATGTTTCTCAAATATAATTATTGATTTGTAATCTCATACTGGTCAATTTCCAAGTTACTTGTATTCCTTTTCATCTCCATATCCAAAATTCTGTCTCTGCTTCATTTTGAACATACTCTCAATTCTTCTAGAAAACACTTCTGCTTTTTTCCTTCTCTCAAGCATTTTCCGCTAAAACATTGGAAAAGGTTTCAGTGGCACAGTCGCTCTGTGGCCTTTACTAAAAGAAGAACAAGAAGCAGAATCTCTTTCTGTTTTACAACTAACTTTTTGTTGGACAAACTTTTGTGTTTTCTCCTTAGCATTTACTGCATCAAAAATGCCTTTGTCTGTCCAGGAAAGAATATTTTGAAGATAGCTGGGTGCAGCAGTTTGAATTTCACTCCTGCTTCTCGACATTCCCTGAATAGTGGAAAAATATACTCCTCTTCTGACTGGTGTACAGTGAACAATCATTCTCCACAAACACTATGCTGTCTCCCACTTTTATCCTTTGCCCTTCTGCCACAGTTTTGTCAGAATCAACTCTTTCTCCTGATAGGATTGCATCTTTACTATTAAAGGGTTAGGTTGCTTTCTCATGGTCAATGTTCCCTTTCCAATTAACAACTCCTGCTTTGGAATACAAGTCCAGTTGCTTATTTCTGCTTTCATAAAATTAATACAGTCTGTTCCTTCCAGCTCCTCTGGTACAGCAGAAAATCTCAGGTTTTCCCTACATGCTTTGTCTTCTATTGTTTTTTGAAACATCTCTTCTTGTGCAGATTTATATTTAGTCAGTCTTTTATTCATTTTGATCTCTGATGTGTGTAGTTTTATCACCTCATCTGAATATCTGTTTAAAGCGCCATTTTCCAGCCTTTTGTTTTTTGAGTTAATATACTCCATCAGTGTTTCATTTATTTTAATCAGGTCTTTGTGCAATTGTCTTATATTTTCCTCTAGTTTGCTGAAAGTCATGTCTGGAGCTTGCACTGCTTTTTGCTGAACAGCTGCAGTACGTTTCCCAGTCAGTGTTTTTTCCTCTATTTCTGTATCTGGTTTTCTTTCAGGCCCTCTATATTTCGTTTTACCTGGCATCCAGGCAGTGTACTTACTAGTCAGTTATTGACATTTACCCAGAAATGTAAGTCCACTGGCTTTCTCTTCTAAGATTTTGTTCTCACTCTGAAAGAGCTGAAGTTAAGCTCTTGATCAGTGTGCAGCCATCTTGGAAGTCCAAATACCTGCACTTTTTGACTTTTTACAGCCTTTAGTTAGAACTGCCTTGGTTCCACTTTAGTGAGAGTAGAGCGGTCCCAAGTCATCTTCTGCCCAGGAATGTGTAAAGGAAAGAAGAGTGTGCTATTTTTGATTGGCTGAAGGGCCTTGTTTCTGGTTATTTTTATCAACTCTTTTCTGCTATTTAAGCATTGCAGTTGACATACCTCTCAAGTGTACCTCATTACGAGGAACGTACCTCATTTGGGGTCTTAAAAAGTTCATGCTCCTCAAAGTTCCTTGAAGTTCCACATTGAAAGACTCTGTCGCACATTCAGTGTTAGGAATTTTTTTAAGTGAAATCCATGGTAAATAGAAATGAATCATATTAATTCATTAAAAGATCTCCTTTATAAGTAAAACCAGCTTATTTTAACCATCCTATGCCCTTCTTAGTTGAAGTTGTTAGTAAGCCATTAGTATGTGTCCCACATTTTGCCCATTTGTTCCACATTATGAGGGCTAGTGTTCCTCATTTTGGAGATGGAAGGTTGAGAGCTATGGCAGTTGCACATTGCCTGCCTCATAACCTATGAGCAGTCTAAGACTTACATTACCATATTCAGTGTTTTCCCATTGTTTTTATCACAACTGTATTAATTTAGTCTTTCTGTGTTGAATATCTGTACTTTTGGCCTCTTTTTAGAATCTTCACTTAGAACTTCTGCTCTCCACACAGAATCGCCCAGCCATGATCTGTATAGACATCATCTTGCAGCGTAATTCCCCTTGTAATCTATGTAGACGCCAATCTCTTGCAGTGTAAGTTTTTTTTTAAATACCCTTACTGACTAGACAGATTTTTTTACCATTAGAGCATCTAGTTTGTGTATATCTGAGCATTGCTCATCAAGTTCATTTTTTACTGTCTTAGTCAATATTTAAATTTCCCTCACGCCTCCATAGTAGATCAGTAGCTATGGATATGCACTTCCCAACTCTCTCTGTGACTATTCTGGTTGATATGGGTATTCTGAGACATTGTAGCAACTGCCTCATGTACACTGACAACCCACTTATTCTTAATAAAACAGATAAAGTAGGCAAGAGGTGTACATACACCATAATGCTGGAGGCAAAACTCTCTCAATACAACCAAAACTAATAGAGGTTGTCAGTGACCAGTGCACCCCTCCTACTGCATAGGGTAAAGATCCTACACATAAACTACTTATGCTGTGGCACTTACAAGTAACCTTCCTAAAACACTAATACTTTCTGCACAGCACAATCAAAAAAGGGTCTTCAGCCATCATATGAACACTCCATTAAAACACCACCCCCAGCTATATAGTACACTGTATCCAATGCCTTCATTACTAAGCCCTTAAGGCAAACCAGCACTCAGCCCAGTTTTCTGGTCATTGGTGATTCTATGCACACCAATGTCCTCCTCATCAAACTAAGTAATGAGAGAGTCACAGTTAACTACCTTTCCGAGGCTAGGATCTGTCACGGCACACAGGCACTCAGGTTATTGAGCCACAGGTACCAGTATGACTGCCATAGTCTGTGTGAGTGTTAATATCCTAAGACGTACCTCCCTTGACTATATGAAGCAAAACATGATGAAGCTCATTGATTATGTGTCTCAAGCAGGTATGAGCCCAGCATTGAGTAGTATGCTACCTTCTCCTAGGATGATGCCGTATTAACAACAAAAAATGATTGAGATTAACAACTGGCTTAGCTTCTGGTGTCATTCCAAGTGGTTACAATATTTGATGGCCTGGGAGGACATGGTTGTCAGACCTAGCTGCTTTGCCAGGGGTGGTCTGTGCTTATCCCCTCTAGGCTTTTGGATATTGACAAAGACCTTTTCCTTCCCCATAGTGCTTTTGTAGTCAATGTCAAAGTGATAAACCTCCCAACTTAACCAAACCTACAAAGGAATATCTGAAGGTGGTACTGCTTAATGCTAGAAGTCTTAACAAGAAACTACACATCCTGCAAGCTTTCCTCTCACTGGAGAGTGGAGACATCTATGTAGTAATGGAGAATTGGTTTAAAGTTGCAGTGAATATCCTGGCAGTGCAAGGTTATAATGCCCTCCACACCTTCAGGCCAGCTACTGCACAGGAGGGAACTAAAGGTGGAGGAGTCTCAGTCTATATTAAAAGTTAAAGTGTATGACCCACCGGAACTCATACATGTGCAGCTCACCACAGACAGGGTCTCATACCTTATCCTTGCAACTTATAGGTCCCAGGAAACCAATACTACATATCGCAATGTACTAGAGTCCCTCACCATTCAAACCAGTGCAATCATCATGGGGGATCTCAACTACCCTTCTATAGATTTGGAAATGTACACTACTTATAATGCAGAAGTCATGGATTCCTAAACTTTGTTAATACCAACATCCTGGAACAGCTGGCCCATTCTCCTACCAGGAATATAAACATCCTTGACCTTGTATTCACAAACATGGGGGAGTGATGCTCCTCACACAATGTAATGTTCTAGCTCATCAGATCTGACCATAAGGCAGAATTGCTTGAAAAAAATAAATCCAGGGACCCAGTGAAACCAAAACCCTTTAGGAACTATTCCAAGGCATTAGCATTTCCAAACCCAGTAAAGACCATAGTATATGCTGAGCTATTTACAAAATCTGATAGATGTATAGAGCAAGCTGTGCCCACTTGTATTAAGAATAAGTCAAACTCAAAAGACAAGCCACCTTGGTGGAATCACAATATCAATCCGCTACACAACAAAAGAAAAAAAAATCTTGGCCAAACATAGGAAGAACAAAGCCCAACATACTAAAAGATCCCTCTCCAATAAACTCAGGCAGCTAAGAGGGTTAATTAACACTTCAAGGGCTAAATTTGAAGAAAAAATAGCTTCTCAGGAAAAGGATAACCACAGAGCTTTCTACAGCTATATCTGTAACTTCAAGGGAAATACACAACAATGCACAGAACTTATTGTAAATGGCATCACCAATACTAAACAAGGGGCTATCAGCTCAAATTTCTTCCCCATTCTCCCTAATAGTCCAAACGAAATACCGCATACTACAGTCTCCCCAACCTAGTGAACAGGTCATCAGTGCACTTACAAAGGCCAAAAACAATGCATTTATGGTACCCATAACAACCTGGGATGCTTACTAAATAGCATGAAATATGACATCTCTGGTCCAGTTGAATCACTTTTCATCTGAAGCCTTTAGTCAGTTTCTTTCTTTTTTGTTTTTTTTGCACAAGAAATGAAAGATGGCTATGGTCATTCCCCTGCACAAAGGAGGTCCAGTCACCAATAAGGGTAACTACAGGCCCACAAGTCTGACCAGTCTCATATATAAGGCCATGGAAAGAATCACCATAGATACGATAAATGAGGAAATAGGTAACCTTCAGATGCAGAACCCATCACAGTTCAGCTTTTTAAAGGAAGGTTATGCCTATTAAATCTAGTGGAGTTCTTTGAGAAGGTCACCAAAGCAATGGATGAGGGCAAGACTGTGCATACAGCGTACCTCGACCTGGCCAAGGCATATAATACAATACCCCACTCAGGCCTTATAGCCATGCTCAATAAATTAGGTTTAAACCCTTTTGTCACCTGATGGATAGCCATCTGGCTCACTGATAGGACCCAGAAGGTCAAAATAGGTAAGGCCACCTCCAACAAAAAAACAGTCACTAGTGGAGCCCCCCGAGTAATTGGTACTGGGCCTTCTGTATGCCTTCCCTGAAGTGGAAGCAAACACTGATGGTTTATAGCTGACTAATATTGTAGATGTTTGCAAACAGAGTTATCATCGACTCCACTGCAGACACTAGTATTCTTCAAGAAGGTCTATCTCTGACTAACAAATAGTGCCAAAGCCATGGTCTTAAACTCAGTGCTAAGAAATGCATAAATGTACTCTTTGGGAAGTCAACCATCCTGTTTATTTTCCATGTTGATAATATGCCCCTATGAGTCAACCCAATGGTCAGGTGTGGGTATGCACATAGATAATAGCCTTACCTTCGACACCCACGTGGCCACAGTGGTGAGGAAATCCTTTTATGTTGTGCAACATATAAGTAAGGGCATAGTATCTATCTCCAAAAAGATCATTATTTCACTGTACTCTGCCATTACCAGACCAATCATAGAGTACAATGCTTTCTTCGGTATGTATCTGACCAAGCATATGCAGCAACTAGAGCGAACTCAGAGGTTCCTTACAAAAAGAATACAAGGTGTAACAAACATGCATTATGAAGAGTGCCTGAAATCCCTTTCCCTCTACTCAGTCTCCTATAGATTGCTGAAAAATTATCTAAGCCTGGCGTGCAAGGCATCCACATACTCCACACTTGTGAATCTCCTGCATATTCATAAGTCAACCATTACCAAAAATACAAGGCCTAGGGATGTGACTTTTGTCTGTGACGTAAATAGAACATACTGGAGAAACAGATATGTGCCGCAGAGACTGACCCTCCTATGGAACAGGCTTCCTATCCATGTGAATCTCAGTTCACCTGTTACCCAGTTTAAGCACAATATAGACCAGTGGATGGGGAATAGTAAATTTACCTGGACCTGGCACCTATGTTCCTTATGGGACATATGTAGCTTATAAATCCCTGGCCTTCAGTATCCTATTTGGATACAGGATGTCATTATTCTTTTGGGAAAATGTGGCTAGGCTTAGAAAGTACCCCCCCCCCCCCAGGGTCAGTAGCCTAGTAACAATCTATGAATCTATTTGAAAGTAGTGCCATTGAGATATTGACTTTGACTTTTAATAGTTACTGTATATTTGGCTAAATCAAGACTGGACAGTTAACTAGTGTATTTGGCCTCTCACCATATCCAGAGTCATGGTGGTATTACTGTGCCAAGAAAAAGGATTCCATTCTTACCTGGGAATTGTGTGTGTGTGTGTGTGTGTGTGTGTGTGTGTGTGTGTGTGTGTGTGTGTGTGTGTGTGTGTGTGTGTGTGTGTGTAGAAAATAATTTGCTTAAAATGCAGTTATCTTGGATAAGGGACAGTGGAAGACCCTGTGGTTTACTCGAAAGACTGGTAAGAAAGGGGCTCTGGGTGCCATGCTAAAGAATCAATATGTACTTCTAGACTATGTGTAGATGTTGAAAGCCTATGCCCAGGACAGTAGTGCACATTTCCTTTATTTTCTTGGGGCCAAGCTGCATTTGCTGAATTAATTATTGAATCAGACTTGTGTGCATTTTCCTATTTTAACTTTAACATGTTGGGTACCAGTAATGTGACTCAACAGGCCATCCCTCTTGTGGCTAGCAGACCTATGTAGGGGGAATGCTGCATATCTAAAGGTTTTAGCCTTTGCCTCTCACATAGCCAGGTTGTATTCTAGTTGGTAGGAGTGGGATTCAAACTCCCTAGAGTGCCAGCCTAGTCATCCCATACAATGGCTGTGTGACATAAATCACATATTTTCATCTCATCATCTTTTTTCATTTATTCCTATACAAGCATGTAACACACCTTTTCTTACTAGTCTTAGCCTGATCTGGTAATCAATTACCATCATTCTCCCTGGAATCATGATTGTCAAGTTCAATACCTTTGTTTCAGGATTTTTTATTAATACAGCGAGCCCAGAGCATTCTTTCTTCCCATACACCTTAGCAGTTCCCTCCTCCAAAAATGTTGAAACTGATACATTTGATGTCCTTACATTCACTGTTGCAGTATTCATTACAAATGGGGATTCCCTGCCATAAAGCCTACCATCCAGCCAGTTTACCAAAATTTAACATTGCTTTAAGGTATGCTGAACGTCACCTACACACTCCTTGCGTAGTGTAGGGCATAAAGGTGATGTTCAGGTGTATCATCCTCAGAACTTGTTTGCCACCAATCCACATGCTGTGTCCAACCATCGGTGTATTACCGCCATCCGTTTTTGCCATTTTTCTGTTTATTGGCTTTCTGGTGATTATTCCTGTTTGCTGAAATCCTCACTATTGCAGATAAGTACCCAGTTGTGTTTTTTGTGCCATTTGGGGTTATAGTCATCCAGGAAGGGTAAATGCCAGTGTGGGAGACTGATTCCTCATAAAGACCATCACAATAAGTGTAATTTTTGCCTAGGTGCTGCTCACGACCATACATCTTGTTCAATTTGTCAGGCGTTTGTCTCTAAAACTCTTCATAGTAGGCTTTCTTCCCTTTCATTGTATCTTGAGAACCAGCGACTTAAGCTTCTTGCTAAAGATACTATGGATGGAACTTCCTGTCCCGAGGGTCAGCCATCAGGGAAGAAGAAGGTGCATTAGGTAAGACCAGAATCTTCCACTGTCCAGCCTCTGCCAGGAGTTTCTCCCAAGGTTATTACAAACCCAGATGCTCACCCAGGTGTGAGATTCCTCTACCACATCTGGGTTGGAGGCCGGTGAGGAACTGGTGGGCAGCACATCCGACGAGGTTTTGCAGGCGTCCATTTTGGGTTTTCAGGAGGAACCATGGTTGACTCTTTCCGAGGGATCTAGAGGGGTTCTGCAGTTTTTCTTTAGGGAAGAGGTTCCTAATACAGTTGTGGCATGCCATTCTGAGTCTGGGCCTTCTCAAGTTTCTAGGACAGATATCCCCTTAAAAAAGAAACAGAAAACTAATCATGTTTCTTCTGCTCCTAGGGATCCACAAAGTATGTGGCAGGCCTTTACTCAGAGGTTGTTTAGTGCTTTACTGTTGTTAAGGCCACCTCAAGGGGTTTCGGTTCCTGCTCCTCCTTGGTCCTCTTCTTTCCCTAAAAGGCCCAGAGTGTTACTGCAGATGGAATCTTCTAAACCTGCGGCCATTCCTCCTGTCTTGGCTGCTGTATTGGATGTTTTTTCTAATGTCTCTAAAGCACTGGATTCTCTGCCCCCTGCTCCCAAGAAGTCTGATAGGTTTTATAGGGTGCCCGAGGATTGCTCCTTTTTGTTTAAATGTCCTGCTGTTTAACCCCCTGTGGTGTCTGTAGCCTCTGATATGTCATCTCAATGACTTCCTTCATCCAAGTTACTGCCTTTTGACAAGGACAGTAATGGCTAGGCTGGTTAAGAAGGTTTATACTTTGGCTACCCTAGCTTTTAGGACTATTAATTATCAGACCCATATCTCTAGATAGGTCTTGGCTCTTCTTTCTTGTCAGCTTCTTTCTGATCTTCCAGACTCTGAGAGTAAATCTTCTGCTCTTTCCTTGCTTGGGGCTTCCTCTCTGGTAGTTTGTCATTTTATCAAATGCAGTTATGATGCAGCAGACTTCTAGGGTTGCTGCTTTTGGTTCAGTTCTGAGGAGATATTTCTGGCTTAGGCTTCAACCTTGCCCAGTGATATTAAAGCTAAGTTGATGGATGCTCCTCTGGATAATAAACTTTTGTTTGGTGAAGTCGCTGCTGGTTTATTTAAGTCTCTTCAGGACAAGGGGAAGGCTTTACAGGAGCTTAAGCATGTCTTTGTTTCTCCTGTGCCTAGATTTCAGTGAAACTACCCATCCAAGCCAGCCTTTGTTCATAGGTAATCTCACCCCTCTTTCTAAAGGTAAAAAGGGTAGTAAACGGACTCCTCCTGCTAAGGCCACTCAGACTGCAGGGATTCGTAAGCCTTCTTTTCCTTTTCCCAGCCACATTCCTCTTTTCCCTTTCTCTTTCTCTTCCTGTTTGGCTCCAAATCATAACAATTAACCAAAAATACCAGCACAAAAAACAAGTATACAGGTCAACAACTCCATCTAACATCCGTTTATTAACACAAAATTGTAACTGAAGTTAAGCGCTTTCATTAAAAGGTAGTTTGACTTCCTCGGAACAGTGAAAGTCCCACAAACCAGCTTTAAAATAGCCACCGGCTAAACATAATTGGCTATTAGTTAAACAATGAAAGCGCTTAACTTCAGTTACAGTTTTGTGTTAATAAACAGATTTTAGACGGAGTTGTCGACCTGTATCCTTGTTTTTGGTGCTGGTATTTTTGGTTACTTGTTGTGGTTACAGCATCTACCACATTCTTTTTCGTTTGGCTCCAAATCATCCAGAATTCTTGGGTTCTGTCAATCATTCAGCAAGGCTACTTCATGGTCTGGATTTCCCACTCTCCTTTTATGGGCATTCCTCAGTCTCCTCTGGAACAACTTCCTTTTTTCCCAGAGGTTCTTCAAGATCTCTTGTCTTGGGGTACTAGTCAAGAGGTGCCTGTGTCTCAAAGGGGGAAAGTGTTTTATTCAAGAATGTTTCTAGTGCCCAGAAAATAAGGTTCCTGAAGACCTATTCTAGACCTCTCCCATCTAAACACTTTTCTGAAGGTGCCTTCCTTTCGGATGTTGTCCCTTCAGTCCCTTTTTCCTCTCTTGCTCCTTCAGGCATTTCTGGTGTCTCTGGACCTCAAGGATGCTTATCTCCATATTCCTATCCATCCTTTTTTCAGGAGATTTTTGCATTTCTCTGTTGCTTCCTGACATTTTCAGTTCTGTACTTTGCCCTTTGGCCTTTCTACTGCCCCAAGGCTATTCACCAAATGCCTCGCTCCTGTGAATCCCTTTTGCAGGCTTCAAGGGATCCAAATCTTTCCTTATTTGAACGACTTGCTGATTCAGGCATCTTCTCCAGAGGTCCTTTTGCAAAATCTTCATTTTACCATTTCTCTTCTTCAGAGCCTGGGGCTCACAATAAACTTCAAAAAGTCTTCCCTGACTCCTTATCAGGATCATGTCTTTTTAGGTTGCAGGATTCAAATGGTGCCAATGCTGGCATCCCTGCCTCTTCCAAAGGCATTAACTCTCATATATTTTTTTCAAACTCTTCTTCCCCTGGCCTCCATTACAGCCAGGGAGTTTCTGAGAGCTCTAGGGTTCATGGTTTCCACCATTCTGATGCTCCCTCCAGCCAAACTCCACACAAGGAAGTTCCAGTGATTTCTGAAGGTGGTGTGGCTTCAGCTTGCACATCCTCTACACTTTCCTGTTCATCTTCTCCCCTGTCTCAAGAAAGAACATCTGTGGTGGATTCAGCAGTTGTCTCTGAATCCAGAGCTCCCTTTTCAACCTCCTCTTCACTCTCAGGATCTGTTCACAGATGCTTCAGATGTGGGATAGGGAGCAAAGTTTGACTCCCTGAGGGTTCAGGGAGTGTGGTCGCCTCGTCAGCAGAAGAAGCACATCAATATCAAAGAGATGAGGGCTCTTATGCTGGCTCTTCAGGCCCTTCATCCTCTCTTCTCTCTGGGGCCTCTCAAGGTATTCACAGACAATACCAGAGTCATGTAGTATATCAACAAACAGGGGAGTACGAGATCTTACTGTCTTTGTCGGCTGGCACTTCTGGTATAGGATCTGGCTATCCAATATCAAGTGACTCTTTAGGCAGTTTATATTCCTTCAGATCAGAATGTTGTGGCAGACAATCTGAGCAGGTCCTTCACGCAATCTCATGAATGGATGTTTCACGAGAATGTGTTTCTGTTCATTGTTCACTAGTGGAGGACTCCTCAAGTAGATTTCTTTGCCTCCCCTCTGAACAGACAACTTCCTTTGTTTTGTGCCAGAGTCCCCAGGTCCTCTGGTATGGAAGGTGGACACCCTCTCATTTTCTTAGAAGGAGATGTTTCTTTATGCATTTCCTCCCCTTCCTCTCATTCCGAGAGTCCTGTTTAAATTTCAACAGGATGCTCGCAAAATCTTGTTGGTGACTCCCTTTTGGCCGCAACAGCACTGGTTTGCTCTACTTCTGCACCTAGCCAAGGGCAATCATCACAAGTTACCTCAAAGGGTGGATCTCCTCACAAGAGACAAGGAGTCTCTCATCCATCCTCACCTGTCCACGCTTCAACTCACACTGTGGGTAATAGGGTTTTGATCCCTCATACACACCTTTTTTTCTGAGGACGTGCTGCAGGTCCTGCAGGAGGCCAGGAGACCTAATATTAGGAAATCTTACTTTTCTAAATGGAAGAGGTTTTCTATTTGGTGTCCTTCTTGTGACCTGGACCCACTTTCTGTGGATGTTCCTTTGGTTCTCTGTTATTTGTGTGAGTTGCTCAGTGCTGGTTTGGCCAATTCTTCTATTAAGGCCCACTTATCAGCTCTTTCTACTTATCTGCCTTTAACTCCTCTCTTAGCTTCTAAATTTGAGGCTAAGCAATTTCTTAAAGGCATTCTTAATATCAGACCTCCCAGGAAGCCTGTTCCTCCTCCCTGGGATCTTAATTTCATTCTGGAAAAATTGACTCAGGCTCCTTTTGAGCCTGCTGTTTCAGCTTCCTTGCGACATTGTTCTGGGAAGACAGTTCTTTTGTTAGCTCTTACTTCTGCCAGACAGGTGTCTGAGTTGCAAGCCCTTATGGCTTGTCCACCTTTTTTAATATTTCATGAGGACAGGGTATCCTTGTGTACTAATCCTTCTTTCATGCCCAAGGTGGTTAATGAGTTGTCACTTAATCGGTCTATTAATTTGCCTACTTTTTTCCCCTCTCCACAATCTGACAGTGAGAGGGTGCTGCATGCCTTAGATGTGCATAGACAGCTCAGATTTTATTTGGATGAAACTAAATCTATCAGAAAATCTGACCAGTTATTTGTTTCCTTTCGTCCTGGGTCTTCAGGTTTGGCTGTTTCCAAGCAAACTATTTCCACTTGGATTTCAAAGGCTATTTCCTTTTGTTACACTTTTGATGGCAAGACCCTTCCTTCTTCTGTAAAGACTCATTCTACTAGACCTGTGGCTTCTTCTGGTGCTTTTTTCAAAGTCTTAGACACTAATTCTATTCTTGAAGTTGCTACCTGGACTTCTGTGCATACCTTTACCAAACATTACCCGTTGGATGGTATCTCCATAGCTAGGGCTGGTTTTGCCAATGCAATTCTTCATGGCTTCTTAGAGAGCTCTGCTGGTGCTTCCTACTCCCATGTTTCTTCTTGAGCTTTGGCACTATCCCATTTGTAATGAATACTGCAGCAGTGAATGTAAGGACATAGTACAGTTGTGTAAAATCTTACCATAACAATATATGTCCTTGCCTTCACCGCTGCAGTATTCACTCCCTCCTTCCATCCTCCCCCTAGTTTTGTTTTCTTTCCTGGATGTGGAAGTTCTCCTTTGTTTTCCTTGGACTGCTGTTCCTACTGGGGCAATCAGTTCTGAGGATGATACACTTGAATGTCACCTTTATGCCCTACGCTACACAACGAGTGTGTAGGTGACATTCAGCGTACCTTATATCAACAGTAGACTTTGGCAAACTGTCCGGGCAGTGGGCTTCACGGCAGGGAATCCCCATTTGTAATGAATACTGCAGCGGTGAAGGCAAGGACATCTACTGTTATGGTAAGATTTTACACAACTGCACTTTCTGCATTCAGAAATATTCCATCTACTACATTTTTTTTTACAAAAAAAAAATCTTTATTAAATTATCACATATGACATAGACAATCTTACATTTATATAAATAAAAAACAAACATCGCCACCACTTTAGTTGCAAATATTATGCATCACAGACACCATTGAAACAACTGTAGTACATTATACATCACTTATAGTTTAACCAGTCACTGTCAGTTAAGCATTATACAGCTCATTCAAAACCTGCTTCTTTTAAACCTTGTTCCTTCTCTGCATATATTATTCCCATAATTCCCATTTTTTTCAATGTAGTTTGCTCCTTCCCTTTTCTAAAGATCCCAATTCCAGTTGTCTTATCTCTGTTATTATATTCGCTACTCCTAGTAAAGTTGGTTTAGACTTTGATCGCCATTTTCTAGTAAATGCTTTTTTGGCAGCCACTATAATTAGACTCAGCAAGGCTTTACTATCTCTAGGCAATTCCAATTATGTATTATAGCTCAAAAAATCATCTCCCCAGTCAATCCAATCTGCTCACCCAACATCTCTGACAGAGCAGTCCTTAGGGAATCTCTAAAGTCTGCCATCTCATTATACTCCCAAAAAACATGTTCCCAACCATCTATTTCTTCCCCATCACACCTCCAGCATTTGCTATCCACCTGAGGAAAAATTCTTTGGAGTCTACTTGGGGTATAAAAATATCTATGTATCCCCCCATTGTCTCTTTATGAATTGCTTAGCCAATTTGTCTTCCCAATCCTTTCTAAGCTCCTCTGATTAATTTTTATAGTTATCATGCAATATTTGATATGCTCTACTAATTATTATTTTTTAATGGCAGCTTCTGTTCTAGATTCTATTAAAAACTCTACCAGTGTTGGTCTTTCATTTAAGATCCCCCCCCCCATTTCCTTATGTTTGCCTATACTCTGATAACAATCCTTGGTAGGGAAAGCAATCACTAACCTGCAATCCAAATAAATTCTTGGCATCTTCTCATTCTATTACCTTTCCCTTTCTAGTTATTTGCTCTCAATACCATGTTTCCTTTGTCAATTTTCTCTAATAAATTCAGGCCCCCTCATGGCTATTGTCTGCATCCCTAACTGCAGTCATCCCTATCGGCAGAATCTCTTTTCTTCATTCCCGCGTTGGTTTAGTTCTTAAAATACTCCCTGTTATTTTATGATTATAATATTCTATATGATTGTTGTAATTTTCCTTAACAGTCTGTATCCAGAATCCCAGTCTCTCCTTGTTTCTTGAGCTTCCCCCTGTATCATCACCCATTTCCACTTTGAATTATAGTTTTCTACTTGTGTTATGTATACAAGGCTTAACTGTGTTGCTCCAACATACCCTCTCAAATTGGATAATCCTAGTCCGCCTTGTTCTATTGAAAGAATCAGCTTATCCCACTTGACCCTTGCCATCTTCCCCTCCCAGATAAAATCCTTCAGCTCTTTTTCAATTGCTATCCACAGCTTGTCCTCTGGTTGAAAAAAATATGCCTGACCTGTGTATAGGATTAAAGGGACTAAAAACATTTCAATTTCTTGTATCTTACTATCCATATCCATATAACAAAGCCTCCAGTTTCTCAATTTTTATATTATCTTCTGTTTAGCCTCTTCGCACATATCCTTAGTTGCCACAACAGAGTAATTTCTAATCCATACTCCTAAATACTTTATCATGTCCCCATAAGTATGGATATTGTTGGACCAAGTCATGTGTGGGTACATAATTTACCGCCATCGCCTTTGTTTTAGCTTCATTAATTTTGTATCCTGAAAAGATATGAAACTGTCTTAAAATGTTCTACAAAGCTGTAATGTCCTTTTCTAGTTTTGTCATGTATAAAATAATATCATCTGCAAATAGAGACAGCTTTTCTTGATTGCCATACCAATTATATCCTTGAATTTCTGAGTCCCTTATTTTCTTTGCTAATGGTTCTAAATATAATGTAAATAACAAGGTGGAAAGAGGACTAATTAGGTATCCTGTTTCACATTTCCACATTCACACAAAGTAAACCACCTTACTTCATTCTTTAATTCTTTATACCATTAAATAGACAATTTTGAAAACTTTAAAATTTTCCTTTTGTTGTAGTTTTATCTCCTATAGATTTTTTATTTGTCTTTTCCTTCCTCCATTTAAAAATCAGAACAATGATATCTTTCTCTCATGCAGTTTGTACATTTCAACTTAAAGTGTTTTTAAAGTATGCAGTCTTTTTCAACATTGATCACATCTTCTTTTATCACAATCATCAATGTGTTTTACTTACACAAAAAATAACAGTGCCATCTAGTTGTTCAGCATACCCTGCAGTATGCCTTTTCCCATTTATCATAATTACACAAGTTTTATGCTGGAGCTCATTTTTCACATAGTTTAATATTACTACCAGTTACCAACCCCCACAAACTTCTCTCATCCTTCTTTTCTGCAACAGTCTCAATTCTAGAACATGGTCATTTGAAAAATGTTTTAATTTCAGTTTATTATTAGTTCTGAATTGCAAAGTCGCTGTTTCTATTATGCACCTTCGTGCTAGCAAACATATTCATTCAATTGGAAACCAGCTGATTTGTCAAAAAACTCTTTCCAACAACTGTGAAGATTCAAAAGATTTATCACAAAACTTTTCTCTGCTGAAATGAAGTAATGAATATCTTTCAGGAGCCCTAAAACCCAATGGATTCAGCAATGTGTCCAAAAGCATCTATTTACAGAAATATGTTTAATTTTCATTCTTATCACAGTTTTTTTGTAACACTTTAAATGCTGTTCTATCAAATTTTCCCTTTCAACTGACACTGCAGCATGTTTTGTAAGAGGTTCAGTTTATCCTGAATGTATGTCCTCTCTTCTGGTCAGAAAGTCATCCTACAGGAAACAGTTTCTTACTTCTAAGGTTTTCCAACAAAGTGTTTCAGGTGCTAAAACATCTTCTCGGGATACAGTGCTGTCATATGCAGGCTGCTTTTCATTTGTCAAGGTAAGCAAAGTAGTGTCATCCAAGCCTCCTTCACACTACATAGTAACCATCTGCATAACATCACCACTCAGGATCTCTCCATTACTCTCATTCTTTGCCATCTTGGCCCTCTTTAAAGCTAGAAGCTGCCTTTCTATACACTTCAGTGAAAAGAGTAGGGGGAAGTTCCACAGTGCACTGTCCAAATTCCCCCCTGCCCCCATCAGTATGAATGCCACGTTGAATCCTCCTAAAAGAGACCATAGGCTTAGTGGTACAAAACAAAAGTAAAATAAAGCACATTTGTTAAGTCCTACTTATACATAACAGTAGATGTTCAAATGTATTCACTGCTGCGGTAACCTATAGGTAGTGTCCTGCCAAGAAGAGAGCACTGGGCCAGTTTGCCAAAGCTCTAACCCCCTCTGTTCCTCCCTCTCACTCACTCTGGCTGTTGAGAGGCTGCACACTTTTTATAGGGAGGTATGTCAGCAACCAGAGTGAGGTAAATATTCAGAATTTTACTTACTCAAAAAAGGAAGGTAAATTAATTCTGAGCTAAGAGCCAACAGTTATCAATCACCATAAAAATCAACCAAACAGCTACAATAACAACCTTAACAAAGGAGACTGTGTCCCACTATCTACAAAGAGGCATGGCGGATAGGTGCAACTATCACAGCAGTAATGAAATGGAACATCTACTGTTATGGGTAAGTAGGGCTTACACAGCTGTTCTATGATCTTCATTTTCACTGCTGCAGCAGCATATGGATATATTCCCAAAGTTAACCTTACCTGGGAGGAAGAAGGATAAGGGTTCAGAAGCCCATGATGAATGATCCTAGCAAAGCCTGTCCTGGACCTACAGAAGGAATCCTGTCTGTAGTGCTTTGTGGAGGTATGAAAAGAGAACCAAGATGCTACCTCTAAAATACTTCTAGAGTCAATCCTTTTCCAGTACACCAATGAAGAGGATAAGGTCCTGGTAGAATGTGCTTTAACTTTGCCTGGAATAGTTATACCATTGTGGAAATAGCAAAAAGAATAGTAGAGGACAACCATCTAAATACAGTGTGTTTAGATGTGGGCTGGCCTTTCTTGGTCCCAGCATAGGAGACAGTTGTTCAGTCTTCCTAAAAGGCTTAGTTCTGTCAAGCTAGTACCTGAGTGGCTTGTGCACATCCCGTGTATGTACAATCTGTTCTGCCCTGGGTTTTGGCTCTGGGAAGAAAACTGGGAGACTGATGGCTTAATTCAAGGTAAAATCAGAAACAATTTAAGGCATGAAGGAAGCATTTGTAAGTAATGTGATCCTATGTCTGGAAAACCAGACAGGGTTCACCCACCATGAGAGCCTGTAACTCAGATACTCATCATGCAAATGACAGAGCAACAAGTAAAATGGTTTTCCAACTAATGAACTGCAAGTCAGCCTGAAAGACTGGTTCAAAAGGAGCTAAGGTCAGCTTTTTTAGAACAAAACTGAGATCCCAAGATGGAGAAATTTGCTTGTGAAGGGATCACATGTGCAACGGTCCTTTCTAAAAATTCTTCGACAACAAACAGAAGAAAGAGGGTGAACCATAGGCAGACAAGCTGAGATGGCTGCAAGATGTACCTCAATGGAAGCAACAAGCCATTTTTTTAAGTAGCTCACACAAATATTTGAGAATCACAGGTCTTTTCGGGACCTTTTTGACTGCAAGACACCAACTAGAAAATCTCTTTCATTTACCAACATATGACTTTCTAATAGCAGGTTTTCTTACCTCCAAGTAGTACCTGCTGCATGCCCTCATAAAAAGGTGCCTAAAGATATTAAAATTAAATCATCTAGGCCGTTAGTCATAGTTGATTGATGTTGGGGTGTATTAAGCTACAGTTGTGTTGTGTGAGTAGATTCAGACTGGGAGGAAGCTTGTGGTAATTGCTCTTGGCCAGTTCCATAAGAAGGGATAACCAATTTTGCCTGGGCCAAAAGGGAGTCACCACCATGATTTTTTGGTAATTCTTTCTGAATCTTTAGAAGTACTTTGGAAATCATTGGAAAGGATGGAAAAGCATACAGGAAAATTTCCAACCAAAGAAATTATAGAACAACTGTTCCCCATGCTTGGCTGCAAGGATGTCTGAAACAGAATTTTTCTAGTTGTCTATAAGGAGGTTAACAGATCTACTTTGGGTGTTCCACATATCTGGATCAAATCCTGAAATGCATCTGTATTGAGTTTCCACTCTTGAGGGTCTGCCTATGATCTGCCACAATTTTTTGCTCTGATGCAATGCAGCAGTCCTAAAGAGTCAGAGAATGTTGATGAGACAACTCACAAGCCATCATTGCCACCTGGTAAAGGGGGTATGACTTTGTATCCTCTTGTTTTTGAAATACCACATCACTGTGGTGTTGTCTATAAACACCTGTAAAGGGCTTGGAGCCCACAGATGCAAGAGATTTCAAAGCATGAATCACTGATAACATTTCCTTGATGTTTATGTGCTTTTTCCTGTCTGAACAGTCCTGCAGACCTTGCACTTCTACTTCTATGGAAACTGCACCCCAAGCATAATCTGAAAAGTCTATCTGAACAGACTGAACTGGAGTTCGAAGAGATAAAGGGAGTCCTGGATTGAGAGACATTTCATCTCTCCACCACTGTAATTTCCACCTTATAATTCCCACACAGGAAGCTGAAAGTCCAAGGGGTGTAGGTGCTGGGTCCAAGAATTTTTTTAGGTATCTATGAATTTTTCTCATGTGTAATCTGGCAAGTGGTATTGTGAAGATCTTGGATGCCATTAGGCCTAGAATCCTCAGAAATTCTATTGCAGGAGCCTGAAGCTATTGAGAAAAACATAGAAAGATCTGCTGGTGAGCTATTACCTTTTCTTTTGGAAGCAAGGGTTTAGCCTGAGTTGGTCTATCAGACACCCAAAAAAGACAATTTTGTGAGAAGGTATGAGACAAGACTTTTGTACATTCGGGTGAAATCCCATGAGTGACAGGAGGTTGGACACCTTTGTTAATGATGTCAAACATCTGGGAGAAGACTCTGTACAAATAAGCAAGTCATCTAAATAAGGAAAAGTGTGAATGCCCAGCAATCTACAGTGAGACATCATAGGAGCTAGGCACTTTGTGAACACTCAAAGTGCATTGTAGAGCCCAAAGGGTAATGCAGAGGACTGACAATGTGACCCAGATACAGCAAACCTTAGATACTTCCTAAAACTGTGAACAATGGGTATGTGATGTTAAGCATCTTTGAGATCTAGTGTTAACCATAAGACAATGGTATGGAAGCAGTGCACTGACTGTAGGGTCAACATCTTGAATTTTGGAACTTTCATACAAAGGTTGAGACAAGACAGATCTCCAAGCATGTTTCTTCTTTGGTACCAAAAATACCCTGGAATAAAAACCTTTACTCATGTGATTTGCAGGTGCCAGTCCTATGGCCTCTGCTTCTGACATATGTTGTAGCATTAGTGGAAACAGGTCTGTCTAGTTGGGTGGTGGGCTTTCCCTGAAATGAGGAGTCCACCCACTGCCAAGTGAATCCTTACTGAATCACCTTAAACACTCACCTGTTTGAACCCAGGTTAAGGGTCAGTCAGTATGACACAGGTAGGGAAACTGACTTTTTTTGGAAAAGTTAATTCTTTTATTTGATTTGGAAGTTATCCTCCTGCCATTTTCTTTTGAGGGCCTTCTTGTTGTTAGGCTGGGATTTCTGTTTGTTTTGCCCTCTAAAGGATTGAGAAGTGACAACCTGGGTACTTAAAATCAATTTACCTCTGTCACCCCACTGTGTAAGGATCTGTGTAGCTGTAGGCCCAAATACCAAATCTGGGCTAAATGCAGAATTAAAATATTTCAACGTCAAATCATCAGAAAAAAGTCTAATTACACAATCAAACAAAATCTTTTCAACATCACAAAAGAAGCAGAAGCTCTAGACACAAGTCAGATGTCAGTGCAATCATAAACACTTCTCAGAGCATGTTTAGAAATTTCAGTCAAGTTAGAAACAATATGATTCAAATGTGACTTGCCTTCTAGAGATAAGCAGCAAATTCTTCCACAGTCTAAACTCATTTTAGCTTAAACTTCCACATATAGACCTGATAATTCAAGATCACGGCTAATGTAGTAGAAGCAAACAGTATCTTATCTTGTTTGCCTAACCACTTGCCCTACTTATTTGAGGATACTTGGTTAGAGGAAGCCAAAAATGTCTTATTAGCTGTTGCTGCTGGAGTTATTGCAGCAAGGTGAGCTAACAGCTGAGAATAAAGATATTTAAATTTGAAGACACCATATACTGCTTATCCGCTTTGTTTGGATCTGCAGCCAGGCAGCTAGAATCCTTGCAGGCAGCTTTCAAACTGTCTTCTAGAGCTGGCAAAATAGAAGGAATAAGTGCAGAATTAGGAAACTCATCTTCTAATACATCATAAAATCTGTACATTTCTGGGGAGCCCTTGTTTGTTCCCAAGCAAAAAAAAAACATCCCTCAGGTTCACCATCTGGTGTCAGAGTTCCAGATGATGGATTTCTGAGGAGAATCACATCTGTCTCAATCATAATGCTCATCATCTGAAAACACATACTGTTCAACCTGCACTACAACTGTGAACTGATCAACTGGAAAACACTTTAAGCCACAGATAATACATCTGACTTATATACATAAACAACCTGCTCATCTGTCCTGTAATTGAGCTTTTGCTTATTTTTCTGGGAATATTCTTACTGGGAAAATAGTCTACAGCCTACAGTTCTGGCATGAAGTCTCTTTTCCCAGACAAATCCTGTACTTTGTGTTTGGTTATGGACTGGAACAGCTCCTGAGGACATGTCTAACCCCTGGCCCATAGTGGCCATTACAACTATTCCAGAGGGGATTAAGGCAATATGCAAGTGGTCTGTGGACCCATCTTTAGCCATGCCAGAGCCAGTAAACATAGACTGAGGTAATAATTTTACTTGTTTTTTCTTTTAGGTACAAGAGGAGTGGAATAAGCAGGACAAGGAATATTATTCATGCTACAGCCAGAGAAGAAACCTGTTTGCCAGTACAGTAAGCTCAGTAACAGTGGGAGAAGGTAAATATGGACTAGTAAACACAACAGCACACTTCCCTTCCCAAAAATGTCCCTACACTAGTAAACACAATCAGTACACTGAAAATCATTTTACCAGGCTTTAAACATTTAGTCAGAAATATCACAGAAAATGTATTACTTCAGAAATGAGAAAGCATTCTTCTTTTACTTTCGGATGCTCCCATTTGGGGTCACCACAGCAGATCATCGAGCCACAGAATGAGTGGCAGTAGAGTTTTATGGTGTTAAGTTGCCAGCCCGGTGCCCAGCCTACCTCAGAAGGCACACACACATACAATCACACCTAGGGCCAATTTAGAATGTCCAGTCCACCTGCAGCATGCCTTGGGAATGTGAGAGGAAACTGGAGCACCCACAGGAAACCCATACAAATGCAGGGAGGACATGCAGACTCCACACAGGAGGCACCCCAGCCAAGAATCAAAGTGGAGAACCTCTTGCTGTGAGGCGACAACTCTAACTGTTGCACCACTGCACCATCCATGTACGTGTATTCTAAATATGCCCCTTGTTACTTTAAATGAGTAATTTTAAAAGAGTTTATTCAATTATTAATTCAAGGTTCCAGATCAGCTCTGATCGGGGTATTTATGTTTAAAAGTAAGAACGAACTGTTAAGTCATAACTCTGATAAAGTCCTACCATTCATGCAGGAATGTGCTTAGTTCTATTTACAAGTCCTATTTTAATGTATGCTCAATAAAGCCATATGCTGATTTTGCTGGTTTTGGAGTAAAAAGCAACAACAAGAGAGAACTTAATTATTTTTAATTCAGCGGTTAACCAGATACACACGCCAAGGTCTATTTGTGTGGTGCCGGCTGGAGTTCGTCTTTTGATTATTAGTATTTCTGTTTGTTTTAATACTAAACTGTGTTGATGGGTTGCAGTATATTTAAGAGCAGTAAGTTGGCCATAATTTCTTTTACTTATCAGTAGCATAGAACGTCATTTGATAGAAGCAGGATATATGCAAAAGTAGCTGCTCACTGCCACATTGGCACAATGAGTAGCATTGCCATTTCACAATGCTTTGCTCTGGTTGACTTCTTGGCTGTAGCTTTTTCTATGTGGAGTATGCATGCCCTCTCCCAATCCCTGTATGAGTATACCCATGTCCTCTGGTTTCCTTCAATGCCTCCAATGACATGCCATAGATGAACTGGCATTCTCTAGTTTCTCTGACGGCGGAGTTTTTGTGCATCTTGTGTCAGGCCTGGCTTATCAGGGACTATATTAGCATGTCTGCGTACATGCATGTGTGCATGTTTGTGTGTGTCTGTCTAAAACATCATAGATTTTTATTGATGGGTACACACACAAATGCCAGGCACATACATAACTCTTCTGGTTAGCAGTAAAAGTAAAGTTAACTACATCACAGAACATCCAGCCCCATAGAGTTTCTAGGGTTTAGCAGCTCTCATACCCCAGACTGCATAAATGGGTTTTGACATGAACTTAGTAGTGGCCTGTTCCCTCAACCCTATCCAATCTAAAACCAGCCCCAGTCAGAGGTATGTACAAGAGGCTGCTGTAGCATGTATGGGGGCTGGGGAGAGGGTAATCATTATTTCTTTAAATTTCCTCACAATAAAACATCAGAGGAGTGCACAGTGTGGTTGTTATTTGCTTTACTTCTATCAAAGACCTCAGAGATATGCAAAGAAGGTCACTGTAACTTGTGCAGGGCCAACATGTTGGGAAACATTACTGTGATTATTTTTTTCACTTTCATAACAATCAAACACGAGGACATATACAGATGGCTGCCTTTTGGGGGCAGGGATGAGGAGGAATGCTATGTATATAAATGGCAGCAGTCACTTGAAATATATGACTGTGGCCATTTGTGCCTTTGCATTCATCCAAAAGTAACACCAGAGGGAAGCACAGATGGTGATTTTTTTAGGGGGTAGGGTGGCAGGCACTATTCCCAGAAAGGATTTAACTATCCTTTCAAACTTAGTTTATTATGAGCTACAATATTTGTCAGCTTTGAACATTAAGCCTTGAGCACAACCTATTTTTACCTTGAAAGGAAAATAATACATTTGGATTTATTTTCTTACTTATGATTTTTCTTCATGTGATGACTTATAAGGTTAGGAAAATGCTCTACAATGCAACTCAGAGCATCTATGACTCTATGGCTTCAGGGGACCTGGTATATTAAATCTTAATGGCTCAGTTTTGCCCAAACAACATACCTGTCAATGGCCAAGTCTTTTTTTAACAAATCTATACTGTAGGCTTTCTTTTCTGCTAAATAAGCCGATCTCTTCTTCTCTGTATAGCAGCTACCACCACTGCACATGTTCTCCTTATAGGCACTTCCTCTCCCACTTGCTGTCACTGTGAGTGCACTGGTATTTGTGGTTCACCTTTCCATTTCACATCTTCTACACTTCCAGTTCCCTTTCCTTCATTTTCTTGGACCAGACAGATCAGCAGCCTGCAGCCATGGAATGGCAACACTGTTCCCCTTTTCACCAACTGACATAAAACAGAATCCAAACCTCATTTTGCAATTACTGCAATCCAAGGCTTCTCTCCTCAGTCACTACCTCAACAACAGGCAAGTTTGCCAGCTCCTCCTCACTACTCTAACATTTTTTCCACAGATTGTTCTTTGCTCTTACACTCATTCTCCATCCCATTCCTTCCAGTTGCTACCCACTGGTTCATAAACAGGAAAAGAGTAAACAAAATTCCCTGGTGCCCTGGCAAAATATCCCATAGTCAGTATGAATACCACCTTTGGTCTCCCGTGAAAAGCAGTCCCTTGTTAGGATACACCTGAATAGATTTCAACTGCTACTATCTTCTTGACAGCTTTAGATGGAAAAGGAACCAATCCCAGTGATTTATGTCTTGTTTCACCTAAAGGCAATACTGTCAGTACCAGCACAGTTTTTGACTAGTAATGTGATTGTCATAGAGATGATGTAGATCTGCTTCTAGGTAATGAACTCATGAACCTTTGACTGATGGGCACCAGGTTTGACATCCTAATTGTGTGAGCAGCAGAAGATATCTGGTGGGCTAAGATGCTAGCCATACTTGCATGACATCACACTGTGCATTTGTACTGAGAGGCTGCACAGCTAAGAGTAAAACCCTCAGAGAGCATACTGCAATGTAATCAGAGGATGAATCATACTCGTGGATTCAAGTAGGGTTCCAGATGTTCCATCCTGATATATTGGATGAGCTTTGTAGATGTTGCTAAATTCCAGTACTGGGCAGAAATCTTACATCCTCATTACAAAACAAGAAAAGACAGGAGAATCCCTGGCCTAATTATCAGGAGGTAAAAGCTCTATGCCCTAGTAGAGTCTGGGATTAAGAGGCCTGTGGAGGGGACTTACAAGATGGCTGCACACTGAGTAATAGTTTAATTTCAGCTCTCCCAGTGTGAAAACAGGAATTCAGACAAGAGAGAGAGTGAATCTGTCTTTTGGGTAAATTTAGGTTAAGTGCACTGCCTAGATGCCAGCAAAGAAGACATTCAGAGAATCTGAAAGAAAATCAACCACAAACGTTGAGGGGAAAACATTGGCTGGGAAGAATTCTACAGCTCTTCAGCATAAAGCACTTCAAGCTCCAGGTTTGATGCTAGACATGACTTCAAGTAATCTAGAGGGAAAAAAGTCAAATGTGCTCAGAGTTGATTAAAATAAAACACTGAAGGAGTGTATCAACTCAAATAAAGTGCTGAAAAAATAGAAGAAGCTTTAAACAGATATTCAGATGAGCTGATACTACTGCAAAAATCTGGGGATGAAACAAAGAAAAAACTGGCTGAGTACAAGACTACTCAAGAAGAGATGTTTCAAAAAATGGTAGAATTAGAGGATAGAGCATGTAGGGAAAACCTGAGATTTTCTGTTGTACCAGAAAAACTGAAAGGAACAGACTGTGTTGATTTTATAAAAGCATAAATAAGCAAAATGGACTGGTATTCCACAGCAAAAGTTGTTAACTGAAAGAGCATATCATGTGTATGCTCCAAATTTGGTCATGAGAAAGCAGCCAAGACCTCTGATAGTAATTGAGATGCAATCCTACCAGCAGAAAGAGCTGATTCTGACAAAACTGTGGCAGAAGGATAAAGTACTAAAAGTTGGAGACAGTAGAGTGTTTGAGTAAAATGATTGCTCACTGTACAGCAGGCAGAAGAGGTATAAATTAATTCCAGTCAGAGAATATTGAGAAGCAGGTACAAGATGCAAAGCTGCTGTATCCAGCTATCTTCAGAATATTTCTTCTTGGAGGATCAAAGTCATTTTTTGATGCAGAACATCCTAAGGAGGAAACACATAAGTTGTTCCAAAAAAGTGAGCTATCTAATAAAAGGGGACTCTTCTTCTTGTTCTTCTGATAATAAAACTCATAGAGAGACTTTGCCAGTAAAATATTTTCCAATGTTCCAATGGAAAATGCTTGAAAGACAGAAAAAAACAGGATAAGACTAGAAGAACAAGTGGTATGCTGGAAATGAACCAGAGACTGGAGTTGGGAGATGGATATCAACAGGAAGAAAACCAGTAAACAGAAATTAATGAGTAAATGTGGGATTACAAAGCATCAATCACATTTTTGAAATATGACTAAAGAAGAAAACCTGGAAATATTGGACCATTTTTGACTTTGCTAGATTTGTAGGGGACTCCAAAGCATATTCCCTACTTCATGTCATTAATGACTGGAAGAACATTAATGAGAAGGGAGGAGGAGGGAAAGAGGTAACTGCAAGTAAAATTTTTTTCTTAACAGTATTTTTATAAAACATGACATGCACCACCTGTTATACAGTAAAGCATTTTTGGTTATTTTTGTGTGTTATAGGGAAACTAAAATAAACAAATGCTCTTTTTCCTCTTCTTTCTTCTTGTTTAGTTTTAAGAAATGTAGGCACAGCAATGTAAAAAGATAAGAAATCCTAGACAAAGGCACATTTAAGATAATAGGATGTGCTCTTTGGTTGTTGAAGCGAGGGATGGGTTGTAAAAGTATACAGATCATGATATAAATAAAATTGATATTTCTTTTCTTATCTTTGCATGAAAGAATGACTGAATTAAGGCTCTTGGCTTGATTTACCAACAAGTTTTAAGTGGAAGCAAGTAAATAAGAGAACACTGAATATAATAAACAATTTTCTATTAGCAAATAAATGTTCATAGTGCAACATGAGAAGCTTGTAGCTGAAGGCAATTGTGTATCTGGTTCTAATGTTACTATGTAGAGAAGCTGATAAAAGGGCAATAAAAACAGAATACATTTTTCTTTCAATGGCTGCAAGATAATGTTTTCTGAAAGCATTAAAGATGTCTTCTACAGCTGGGAGAGGAATAAAGATAAGACAAAAACAGACAGCACTTAATGTAAATAGAAGCACAGGCTGTACCGTGCATCTTAGCATGGATAACTTTAATTATACGTCAATTAAATCCTGAGTGTAGCTGTCAATCTACAACAACTGTTCCTATTAGGAAGATTAAACTTCCTTATTTGAAGATGTACCTAGTTTTGTGTGTTTGTATTAATGGGTTATGGGGTGTTTTTGAGGGTTTTCATTAAAACAAACAATCTTGTAAGATGTGACATAGGTTCAATTGGATATAACAAGGAACAAAGATCAATGTACCAAATATTAGTGTACACATAACAGAAAAACTGAAACTAGTCTTTTTTTAAAGAACAAGTGGGAGTAATAACTTCTTATAATGGCAACACTTTCCTCATTTTCTTTGAATGTGAATGGTTTCATGGGTATATACAAAAAAGAAACGGCAGTGAACTATATTAAGAAATGCAGATGTAAATAGCTATGCTACAGGAGGTACATTTAGAAAGAACTGAGCACATGAGTTTGATAAATAAAGGATTCAGGATGATTATTCAGTGGAATATCTGAAACATGGGAAAAGGGAACATTAATTGGTACTGGAGAAAAATAATATAATGGTAGATTTGTAGTAGTAAGGGGCTACTGGCAAGGGATGATGACTACATTGGCATGGATTTTTTTTCCAATAATTTTTTTAGAGTTTCAAACCAAGCATAGACAATAACACATTCTCAATAACAATGAAACATTATATTAAAATTGAATAGATTAAAATATGAATTAATTTCTTTTCTTAAATAAAGAAAACTTATGAAAAACAAAACAACTATTTACAGAGGGTGTCTGGACATACACACTTAAACATGAATATATTTTCAGTTTATTCCAAAGATCAATGATTGTTTATTTAAAAGTTCAGTTAGTCCTTTCCATGAATTATATGAGGAGGTAATTCTTGTAGATCTTGTTTTTATTGTGATGATCTCCAAATGTCAGACTTCTGAAGCAATATTTTTGAATTCGAAAAAAGAGGGAACAATGTCACTTTTCCAATTGCTTGTTATTTCTTTCCTTGCAATTGACAATATGCTCCACAAAATTGGATATTTCACCTTTGCAACACAGTCAGGTATTGGAGCATTGAAGAGAATGAAAGATTTGGTCAATATGAAATTATCAGAGAATAAAGCTTGTAAAAATGTATTTATTTTTTCCCCAATATGTTTTAACTTGAACACATTCAAAGAATATATGTTCCCAATCAGCTATCTCATCCGATTTACATCTCCAACAAATTACTCTAGTTTTAGATATGATTTCTATTTTATGTGGTGTATAAAATTATCTATGTATTTATTTCCATACAAACAATTTCCATTTAAGTGATGATGTAGTTAGTTTAGATGATTTTAAAATTATTTGTCTTCTTCACGTGGAAATTCTTTGTTTATATTTTTATAGTAGTTCCAATATGATTCTTTAATATATTGCATCTCTATTCTTATTATTTTATATGTTTTGGATACGATATTGTTACTTTCTATTTTTCGTTGTATAAAGATCAATAGAAGTTGAATAAACTTTGGGATGGATTTTTTAACTGTTGGTTGCATAATCTTTATTCTTTTTTCAACATATTGTACACAGTTTTAGGTTCATATGTGTGTACTAGGCTAATGGCCCTTGAGCCTTTACAAGCCTAGGCCATAGGATTGCATTGGTATTGTGCCACCCAATCTTAGTTCCCAGTGCCTCTGATGAGTAGAGCCACTGGAGTGATCTTGGGATGAATTTTCTATTTCCCATCCACTCATCAAGATTTCTCTTGAAGAGGGCCAGTGAGGTGCTCTGTTTGATGTGTATGGAAAGTCTATTCCATACCATGGGCAGTCTCTGGGTTTTAAACCTGTCCCTCCAGCACCTTCTGTTGATTGTGGTAATGAGGTTGAGGTCTCTGGAGTGTGTGATGTGGAGGGAATGGGATTTCTTTAGATGTAGCATTTCTAAAAAAGCTGGGTCAGACATGGCTTTATAAGTCAAGCAGAGATCACCTCTAAGTAGTCTATATAAGACAGAGAATAGTTGGAGTTTTCTCAGTCTGTCCATATAAGTGTTTAAGGCCTAGGATCTTCTTTGTGGAGTACTTTTGTAGCATCTCTAGTTATTGCAGGTGCCTAGTGAGGTATATGACAAATGTGGCATTGTACTTGATGACTGGCCTAATTAAAGAAGAGTAAAGGGAGACAATGACCTCTTTCTTCCTGGATGCAAAACCCTTAGTAATGAAATGTGCCACATAGAAGGACTTTCTGACCACAGTGGCAATGTGGTGGTCAAAAGAGAGGTGCTGTCAATCTGTGTTCCCAGATCTCTTATAATGCCTTCTGTGTTCAGTGGACTACCATCGATGTGGCAATTCATGGGAACCAGGTTTTTCCCAAAGGGGATGACTACATATGTTTTGGCATTAAGCTTAAGGTCATGGTTCTGACATCAGTCACTGGTCCCAGTGAGGCCTTTCTGTAGGATGTCAACATCACTTAGGGAGTTAATAATAGCTCCCAACTTGCAACTGTCTGCAAACTTTGTCAGCCAGAATCCCTTCATGTTGGCCTGGACTTCAGAGAAGTAGATACCAAACAGGAGAGGACCCAGGACTGAACCCTGTGGGACTCCACTCATGACTGGTCAGCAGTCTGACTTGGAGTCAACTCCTTTCACACTGTGGGTTTAATCTGTGAGCCATTTTTCAACCCACCTAGTGATATAGGGGTTGATGCCTAGCTTAGTGAGTTTTTCTATGATTCCTGAGTGGGGAATGGTATCAAAGGCCTTGGCCAGATCAGGCTAGGCTGTATGAACCACCTTGCCCTCATCCACAGCTCTGGTGATTGACTCAAAGAAGTCAACCAAGTTGAGCAGGCATGATCTACTCTTCACAAAACCAAACTGTGTGGGATCCAGAGTTTGGAGATTACCTATATCCTTGTTTATTAGGTCCATGATGATGCATTCCATAGCTTTGCATATCAGACTCATCTGGCTTATGGGGCGATAGTTCTCAGGGTCTGTAGTCACTCATCCTTTGTGGAGAGGGATGACTGTAGAACATGCAACCATAGTTCTTTTTCCAAATCAAACTTGTCTAGTATATATACATATATATATATATATATATATATATATATATATATATATATATAAGGATGAAAAAGGATTCTCTTTATGCATCAGTTGAGACCAGTATATTAAATTATCTTTAAAGTTTTTCATAGCCAACTTGTTGGAAGATTCAGTATTATTTTGCATGTAGGCTATTGGAAAAATGAGAAACAGTTATGCTTTATATGATGGATTTTTGAGTAAAAAGGTTCTCACTGTTTTTATTGTTATATTAATTATGTCTGAATTAGTTTTAGGATTCAAGTTATTTACAAATTCTTCTTTTAGTAACCAATACATGGAATTATGAAGGGATATAGATTTATTAGTATATGTCAAAAAGTGGATTGCATTAAAAATTGTCAAAAATGGATCTCCATTTAGCAGTGCAATAGGGGTTTGAGCATAATATTATTGTTTTGGTGACCGAGGCTATGGAGTATAGTTGAAGATCAGGTAAACTTATACCCCCATTTGACCAGTTTCTCAGACAGTTATTTAAAGCTATTCTTGGTTTATTGGGAAACCATAAGAATTTTAGGATTATAGAATTAAATTTCTTTATAATGGTTTTAGGTGGAGGCATAGAAACAGATTGTACTATATATAAAATTTTGGGAAGAATAATAATTTTAATTATAGAAAGTCTTTCATCCATAGTGAAGAAGTATTTATTCCAATTATTTATAAGGGTTTCAATGTTTTCTAGACTAGATTCGTAATTGATATCTATTTTTTTTAATATTTTCTGCAATTACTATTCCCAAATACTTTATTTATTTATTTATTTCCAGTTTGATTACCGGGGAAGTCCACTGGGCCCTGAGACCCGTTTTCAGTGGAGGCCCGGGGAGAAAAGCTCCAGATGTACAAATATAAAATACAGAAATATAAAATATGAATGATACATTGAGGTAATCAGTTTATATAATAGAAACATTCATTATTGCAACAAAGTCAAATACTACTTCACTAAGGTTATTCTAAAAGGTTATACAATCATAAGCTGTTCTTATAGGATAATTTAAGACAAAGCATTATTTGAGCATATGAGCACATTCTTAGAAGGTTATACATTTGTAAAGGAATTCTTATAGAGTAGTTTGAGAAAATGCAATTATATAAGCACATAGAGAAGAGAGTTAAGAAATCTATTTACAATATTTACATGAAGCAGTATGAAGATAAGTCTTTGGGACATTTTGAGTGCAATGGAGCACTCCATGTGGTATGAATATGTACTTGGATAGTTTTTAGTTGAGGTGGACTAAAGGGCAGCCTCACCTTTTTACACTCTAGGTAGGATATTTATGAGTTTTTGAATAGTTTTAGGTAGAGTGAAAGCAGGTGCATTTCCACTTAGTGGACAGATGTTTGAAAAGCAGAGTTTTGAAATTTTCAGTGCTTGATATAGTTCTTAGAGAGGAAGGGAGAGAGACTTTAACTGTCATTCTTTAACTATATATTTCTTAAAAATGTGTGGTATAGCTTCATTACCATTATTTATAGGCAGGATTTTTGTCTTATTTTCATTAAACTTGAGTCCATATTTTTTTTGGAAATCTTCTATTAAAGTAAAAAGATTTGTAAGAGATTTATTATAGTCTTTTAACATCAAAAGTATGTCATCAGCGAATAGCTGAATCTTAACTATTAATTCTTTATTCCTTGCCACTCTTTAATATCTATGTGAGAACTTATGAGATTAGCAAAAGGCTCAATAACTAAAGTGAATAATAATGGTAAGCGAGGACATCCTTGTTTAGTGCCTTTGGTTGTTTTTATTGGTTCTGATGTAAATGGGCCTATTTTAATATATGCTTGTGAATTGATATATAAAAGATTGATAAGCTCTATAAATTTATAAGAAAAGTTACTTTCTTCTAGTACTAATGAAAGATACTTCCAGTTTACAGAATCAAAGGCACAATTAATGTCAATGCTTACTATTGTTAAATTTTCTTTTGCTTTATTAGCTAGATCAATTGATGATGCTATTCTCCTTATATTATCATATATGTTCCTGTTCAAAACAAAACCTGTCTGATCATTATCTATTAAAGAGGGAAGAAACTGTTTTAGTATGTCTGTATGTATAGTCATAAATAATTTATAGTCGACATTCAGCAAAGAAATTGGTCTATAAGACAAGCATTTTATAGGTCTATATCACATAGTCGAAGTTATGTAACTTCGAACACCTAATGGTTGAACCATTATGTTCAAAGTTACATAACTTCGACTACCTAAAAAAAAAGCACAATGGACAACAAAATAAACTGTTGTTTGCAGGGGGCAAGCCCCCCTGCACCCCCTACACCCCCGCTACTTAAATATACCAACTCTGAGATCACACCACATTGAACAGAATGAAAACCTCTGCCTATGGAGATTTCCATTCACATGCTCAAACTTTTAGAAATTCGAACGTATGGTCTCGACCATATGTGGTTCGAACTTGTAAATGTTCTATGACGTGATAGGAACCCACATTTTATTGAGCTCTTATCTGTCTTTAATATTGGAGTGATAAAAAAGTAACCCCAAGAAGGAGGGACTGCTTCCAGGTTCTTAACCATATTAAAAACATCAAGTAGTATATTCAGAGACTCTTTAGTCATTAATTTATAGAATTCAGAAATAATACTGTCATTGCCTGTGGCTTTATTTATTTTTAACATTTTAATATGTGACTTTAATTCCAAAATTGAGATAGGTTTATCTATAATATTAATCTGATCAATATTTAATTTTTTCTTAGTGTATTTCTTTATGAAACTTTTTATTCTTTCATTAGTGCCTATTACCATGCTTTCCTCATTTACTTTTGTAAAATAGTCCTTAAACTCTTTTAATATATCCTCTTAAGTCTGAAACTCTTTTCTTTTTGGAAGGTGAAAATATTTATTTAATGTGACTGGGCTTATTATATATTTTAGTTCTCATAGCTAGTTTATGCATATACTTTGGGTTAACTGAATGGTTTATGATTTTCCTTCTAAGTTTATTTTTGTTTTATGATTTAGAATCTCTAAATACTTATTTTTCAGTTCATTTCTCTGTTGTAGTTTATCTGGATTTGTATTTTGACTGTCTAGTTGTAGTTTATCTATTTTCTCTTGTAATTCTATTAGGTCTTTATCCCATTACTTTTTCTTATAAGTATACCAAGATATACATCTGCCGTAGATAGATGCTTTGAAGGCATCCCACATATATATATATATATATATATATATATATATATATATATATATATATATAAATTCCAACCCCACAATTCAATAATACTGAACTAACAGTTGGTCTACTAAAAATGAATAAACATAAGGATATCTGTATCGTTGCCCTATATATCTCTCCCGGTAACATCTCAACTCTGAAGATATTCTTCTATGGGCCTCAACTGAAATGAAATATGAAACTTATATTCTAGGCAATGTAAATATCGACTGGAATAAAATCAATAGTCCCTCTCCCTCCCTGTCCATTAATCTCTACAACTTTATTCAAATTATCCTTTCCATCACCCGACCCAACAAAACAAATCCCTCAGGATCCATTATAGATTGGATCCTAGTCACCCATCCAAATAAAATAACTAACTCTGGCAATATTCCTGATATCTTTAGCGATCACCTCCCTGCTTTCATTCATCATTTAACTACCTCTACCCTACATCAGCATCATTACATTCCCACCCACAATCTTAGCAGCGTTAACCCCACAACTTTCTCTAATATTCTCAAACAAATGAAGTGGCAAATTCTAAATACCCTTCCCCTTGGCAAAGCTATAGAACACTTCAACTCAGTCTTCCTAGACACTCTAAACTCCCTAGCCCCACTAAGAAACAAAATGATAAAAACTAATACTGCTCCTTGGCTATCCAAAGAAACAAAACAAATTATGCATCAAAGGTTCAAATCCTGGAAGCTTTACCAAAACAATAAAATGTCCAATACCCTGCTCCAATACACTCAACTCCACAACCATGCAAAACAACTAATCACCAAGGACAAAAAATCCTACTATAGTAAACTCCAGTCTAATAATAATAAAAATCCCAAACAATTCTGGAAATCCATTAATTCTCTTCTCAATCCAGGCTCCAAGAATAATCCCTGCCCTGACCCAAGTATATCTGACCTTGAACTAAGCTCGCAATTCAACTCATTTTTTATAGAAACTATTGCTGACCTGACCAAAACTTTTCCCAACAATAATCCACCTGTCCCTCATTCTTCACCTTCCAATCCCCCTAATAACCTTCCCCTTATGTTTGAACTCAAACCAGTCTCTATTCATTTTATAAAAAGACTTCTAGTCAAATTAAAACCATGCTCTAATGCCCCTGATAATATTCCCTCCTCCTTCCTAAAATGTGCTGCTGACTGTATTGCACTCCCAATCAGCATCATAATAAACAGATCCATAAAGGAATCATATGTACCCAAACTCTGGCGTACAGCCTACATTCTTCCTCTTCACAAAGGAGGCAAAAATACCAATATCTCTAATTTCTGCCCCATTGCTCTGCTTTCTCCAATCCCCATAATCCTAGAAAAATGTATCCACCTCCAACTTATGCATTTCCTGACCCAGAACCAACTCCTTATGTTAAATAAATTTGTTAGAGTCAGACTGTAAAAAATCATTGAGTTATTCAAACACAATGTCAATTAATAACAAACAATAATGCAGGAGCAACTCAGATATCACTAATGTACATTAGGAGGCAAAAAACCATACACAAAGTTTGTATAGAATTTTGACTGCTTTATTGACCAAAACACATTGGTTATATACATTTCATTATCAGTTTTGCCCACCTTACTGGTGTGGTCAGTGACAGGGTCTTTACATCATAGTTATTCATAAAAAGTGCTGATCTTGTGTTTTTCAAAAAGTCCTTTTCCCATGAGAAAGTTGCAGCCTTGCAGACAGCTGGTCAGTCACGATGACCTCCTGAGGATGTAGCCAATTCAAGGTTCTCTGATTAGTTCAAATACAATAGATGTAAGTCTTCCTTAAAGCCTCCTTTTGTTTCTCTTGTCCCCAGCTGCGCACTATCAGAGATAGTGGCGACAAGGCTACTTCCCTGGTGGAGGCAGGAAAGAAGACGACATGCAAACAGATTTATTATTTTCCAACTTTGCAAAATAATCTTTACTTGAAAGACATGAGCCAGACTGCATCTGCAAGCTGCCAAGGTCAAATTTCTGATTACACTGCAGCTTGTGCTTCAAGCAATAATATGCAGGTTTATTTCTTCTTATTAATCTAGCAAGACAGAATTAAATGCATTACCTAACCTTTATGGATTTAAGTACATTTATTCCTAACTAAAGCACACATTTCTATATATATTTGATCATACAACTTATATGTGTTTGAATGATTAAATACACATCTTCCTAAGCAGCACACATTGTGAATATATTTTTCTAGGCAGCATGTATGTAAATATACTTTCTAAGCAGCACACATTGTAAATATATTTTTCTAGGCAGCATGTAGATTTTTCTAACATTCTCCCTCCTTTTAATGCATTTAATACTACCTGAAACATAAACAGTGTTAGTTCATTTCTTAGCCTTTTCCTTTCAAGGACTTTCAGCTAAGTAAGTCATTTGTTTTATATTTCAGATAGACTTTCACTCGGTATCAATAAATTCAATTCTATATCTTGGTACATAGTTTCAGTCACGGATACATCAACTAATTCTTTAACTAACTTTTTTACACAGGGTATCCCGCAGCAGACACATGCTCCAATTATGAGCAGTACCACACAAATTGCAATCAGAATGTTCATAAGGACCGACCCCCACCCCCCAAACAGATTCTGGAAAAAGTTCGTCAGTGGGTTTGGGCCTGGTTCTGCCATTGCTGATACTTGCTGAATTACCTCTAGGTGGTCATTGATTTCATGCTGGTTGTCTGGAATGTACGCACAGCATTCTTCTTTGATAAGCGCGCACGTACCACCTCTCGCCGCTAGGGTGAAGTCGAGAGCCATTCGGTTCTGTAATACAACTGTTCTCATTGCATTCATCTCATCAGTCACAAGTTCAAGAGTGGAAAAAGTCGCATTGCTCATTACTTCGAGAAGTTTCGACAATTTTCTCAATTCCCAAATCGATTTGACTGCTCCATAGGTTGGGAATATTCCAGCCCAGGATATAACACTGTCACTCAAGTCCATATGGGTCAATTTTTCTTTGTCCTTCACAGACGAATGATCCTTCCAGCTTGCTTCAATCTTACCCACTGGATTAGTAGGTTTTCTGACTGTATTTTCAGCTCGGTGAGCTACATCTCTTACATTACGTATTTTACCCAGGGGCAATTCCGCAGTATGTCTTATGGCTGGAACCAGATAACCCAAAAAACAACTGGGCGACCAATTCTCAGGTAACCATTTATAGGCTTTTTTCCCACAAACAAAATAACAGTTTTCTACTTTTGTACTGATGCGGGTTAACCCTGAATGAAACATTTTCTTATCTATAACAGAGAATTGTCTATATATTTCAGGAGATTTTTGCACATTTCTCAATGTTGTTTTCATCAAGCTTAAATATGAATCATAATTCGTGCTGCAACTAGTACCTTGGTCTATAGGTTTTATATAACATTTGTAAGACACAGTTATGTTACAGTTACTCCAACCAACCTGGAGTGTATCATTTTTAACAAAACAAACAATTCCTTTCTGAGTAACAGGCAAATGTAATGCGACTTTGTCTTGTGATCTCACAGTACCAGTGTCAAATAACAGGTTTTCCCAAGTTGCATTTATTCCCAAGGGGACAGCAGACATCAAAAGTCCTCCATATGCTGTGGGTATTGCAGTACAGACCCAGCAATTTGAAACGTTCATAGTCTCTACATAAACTCGTTTCATAGCCAGGTATGTGTTAAAGTTTGGGTGCCAGTCTGTGGCCAGTCCTTCATCACGTTTTATTAATTTCACTTCTGTAGTTATATGCAAGAAAAACCATAACAACAAAAGGTTACTACAAACATAGTTATTAAGTGTATGATCAGTAGGCCAGTGAACCAGTGTCTCTGGGGTTGTTTCACATTTTTATTCATTCTGCCTCTGGCCATTCTGATCCTGTGGTATGTCCAAACTAAATTTCTTAACAGGTTTGCAATGGGTTAAATGAACCCAAGATGATCTCTCAGCGATTTTCACTGCGGTGGGTGTTGCCAACAGTACCTGGTACGGACCTTCCCACCTTGGACTCGCCCAGTTCTTTCTCTTTATGATTTTCAGCCAAATCCAGGACCCGGGGTCAGCACGGCTTCTGGTTTCGTTTCTTGTTTATCTGGAAAAGAGTTCAACTGCAAAACAGTCTTATTTGTTAAAAACTTTTTCATATAACTAGCTAATGAGTCATCGGCCTCCAGCTCTGCAGGCATGAGGGCCTTCCATTGTGGCACACAATATGCCCTTCCAAACACTATTTCAAAAGGGGTCAAGCCCTTTACATTTGGAACAGTTCTCATGCTCAGCAGTGCTAAAGGCAGACAGCAAATCCAAGTCTTTTGAGTCTCACTCATTAATTTTCTCAACTTGTTTTTCAAAATTCCATTGTACCTCTCCACCAGTCCTGCTGACTGAGGGTGATAAGCACAATGGTTTCTCAAAGAAATCCCAAAAAATCTCCCAAGCTGCTGTATCGTTTGGTTAACGAAATGTGTCCCATTGTCACTATAAATTCTTTCCGGTATGCCAAATCTAGGAATGATTTCTTTCACTAGGGCCTTTGCCACTGTTGCTGCATCCGATTTCTAGTTGGAAAAGCTTCTACCCATTTTGAAAACATATCTATGATTACTAAACAGTACTTTTCCCTTCACATTTGTTCAGTTCTATGAAATCCATACAAATAGTATGGAACGGATAGGGTGGTGTTGGAAAACTCCTCGCTTTGGTTTAAATGCTCCCTGTGCATGATGTTTGCTACAAATATGACATGTTGCACAAAATTTTTGTGTATAATTCGTAAATCCATATGTTTGGAATGTTCTGTTAACTAACTGTACCATCCCCCCTGTTGAGACATGGCTCTGCCCATGGCTCAACAAAGCTGCATATCTAAATAAATTAGATGGTAATATGGGCTTCTCCTCTTTGGAGATGTACAGTCCCTCTTTAAGGATTGCTCCTCGTTTTATCCACTTTTGCTTTTCTGCTTTTGTAGCTAATGTCTGCATTGTTTTTAACATTTCTAAATCTAAAGTCTCAGAAGGTTGTAGTTCTTCATTTAAAAGCACAGTTTCTGGGTCTGAGGCAGCTTGCTTCGCAGCTGCATCAGCCCGAGCATTCCCTTTTGAAATTCTGTCTTGTTGTTTTGTATGGGCTGCACATTTACAGATAGCTATTCTAGTGGGTAACTGAATAGAATCTAACAGGTTCAGAATTAATTGGTCATGATTAATCGGTTTGCCAGTAGATGTTATCATTCCCCTGTTTTTCCATTGTTGTGCAAAGACATGCACTGTAGAGAAAGCATACTGACTGTCAGTATATATGTTAACACATTTGCCTTTCGCTAGAGTGCAAGCACGTGTCAAAGCTATCAATTCTGCTGCTTGAGCTGACAGGTTATGTTGCAGGGGTTGTGCTTCTATGATTTCGTCATCAGTCACTACTGCATAGCCCACTAGGTTCTTCCCTGTAGGACCTCGTCTACAGGACCCATCCACAAAAAATGTCACCTCTGCGTCAGCTAAAGGTATATCAGTAAGATCTTGTCTGGGTGTGGTTATTTGTTCCATTTCCTGTAGGCAGCTGTGCGGTATGCCATCCACAGGGATTGGAAGTAACGTTGACGGATTTAATGTTGTACAACGTTCAATTGTCATATGGGGTTGACTCAATAGTATGGTCATGCAAGAAAGATGTCTGGCAGGGGATAAAAATGCTATTTTTTCCTGCAGCAAAATTATTGCAACTGCATGAGGTACTCTCAACGTGAGAGGATGAAACAACACCACTGAGGCTGAAGCTTGCACTGCCATAGCTGCTGCGACTACTGCTTGTACGCAGGGTGGTAATGATCGTGCCACCGGGTCTAACTGTGATGAATAATAAGCTATGGGGCGTTGCTTGCCGCCATGTTGTTGCGTCAGTACTGACGTCATATATCCCCGCCTACAATCTACAGTTTGGAAAAATCTCTTATGGTAATTCGGAAGCCCTAAAACCAATGATGAAACTATCAGTTTTTTTAGTCTGCAAAAGGCTGCCTCTGCTTCCGGAGTCCAGTGTAGTGTTTCTTGTGCTGCCATTGGTTTTTTAAATATTAAATCAGCCAATGGAGCCGTTTCTAAAGCATAATTCGGTATCCAACTTCGACAAAAATTAGTCGTTCCCAAGAAAGACATCATTTCTTTCTTGGTAGTTGGTCTGGGTGCTTGTAAAATAGCTGTTTTGCGTTCTTCATCTAATGTTCTGCCTTCTTTGGATATCACATATCCCAGGTATTTAACCTGTTCTTTCCAAAGTTGCAATTTATGTTTATTCACTTTATGCCCTTGCTCAGCTAAGAATTTCAGTAATGCTATTGTGTCTTCCCTACACTGTTGCTGGGTAGGAGCTGCAAGCAAGATGTCATCTACATAAAGTAGTACTTGGCTGCCCCCTGGTGGAGAAAACCCGCCAGGTTGCTAGCCATCTCTTGTGCGAATATTGTTGGACTTTCACTATATCCCTGTGGTAGTCGGGTGTACGTATACCTTTTGCCCTGAAATGTAAATGCAAACCAATGCTGGCTGTCAGGGTGGATAGGTATTGAGAAAAATGCATTGCTAATATCTACCACGGTGAAATATTTCTGTTGCGGCTTCAACTCATTTAACAAAGTATGTGGGTCTGGCACCGTAGGTGCTCTTGGTATCACTGCATCATTTACAGCTTGTAAATCTTGTACCATCCGCCATTCCCCGTTTGCTTTTTTTACAGGAAATAGAGGAGTATTACATGGTGAATCTAAAGATTCCACCAGTATCCCTTCCTTGAGTAATGCCATTATAATAGGTTTGATTCCCTGCTCTGCATCCTTGCTCAAAGGATATTGTCTTTTCCTTGGTCTAAAGGCTGATTTTGGTGTAATAACTACTGGCCCTGCTGTACGAATAAGTCCTACATCTGATTTTCCTGTCGACCAAAGAACATTTGGTATTTCACTCAAAGCTTTTTCTTCTTCTTCTATCAAGAACGCCATTCAGCTGTCTTCACTCTGTTGTAAGTGTACTGCTGGGCGTGCTTGCGTTAACCAATTCAGTTTCTGTTTCTGCACTCCTAAGTCCGATAACTCTGAGTTAGTTAGTCTCTCCCATCCTGTCACTTTGTCACCCAAGTCTACCCACCTAACGTTCTTGTTTTTAGTTAGGCTAACGTGTGGTAGTTTATTGGATTTGTACAATTCCAAAAACTCCTGAGGTAACGAACAACTCACCACACTGTTGCCCTCAGTGTCCCAGTATAGGGTCCGTAATATCAGTCTATTTGCAGGATTCCTGAACAACTTTTGTTCGTATTCTTTATCAGGTCCTGGTGTGCTACAATAATATAGGGTACAATGTAATAAATGTTGCTGGTCAGTATCGAGGGGAGGCACCTTGCTGGTGGCTACATTCATCAGCTCCTCGGTCACTGCCCCTGGTCCGGTTGTAACCAGATCCTGGCTGTACCAATAGTAAGCCTCCCCCTCCGACCGTACTACAAAGGTGTCAGTTTGTCTCTGTGCCTCCATACCGTTCATGGTAGGGACTACTGCTATGCCAAAAAGTTGCATAAGGTCTCTTCCTAATAGGTTCATGGGGCATTTGGCAGAAAGTACTATTTTACTTCTCTGGGTCATGCCCGAGACTGGATCAGTTATTGCTATGTCATGGGAAAGTGGTTCCCTGTACAACTGTCCGTTTGCTGCTTTCACTAATATGAAATCAGGTGACTCAGAGTGTTCCGGTAACTTTGAAGGATGTATCAAAGTTCGTGATGCTCCTGAATCACACAAAAATTTGATTTCTCTTCCTTCTACCAGAAGTGTAACTTCCGGTTTCGTGTCTGCTAAATAGAGCTCTAAGCTCAGTAGTGCCAGATCTAAAACTTCACTTTCCCCAACTTCTACATCCAGTTGCATGTCATCTGCTTCTTCTAAGGTATTTACATCATCCCCCTGCTCATTAGTCTCTTCTGAAGACTGCTGAGCAGCATAACTGTCATATAGTCAATCCTCATCTTCCTTATCCTTTTTTCCCGCAGGTGCCTTGCTCCTGCAATCCCTTGCCAAATGTCCCTTCTTACCGCAATTGAAGCATTCACCTTTTTTCTTTCTGCTCTCATAAATTTCTGAGTTTTTGTCAGAGCGTTTGTTACCCTGAATATTTTGCTTGCCCTTTTTGGCTGCTTGTACTACAAAAACTTCCGCACCGTCTTCAGCTGTGAAGACCTGCGTTTTCTTTTTCTTTTTACTGTTAAAATGTTTTTCGGCATGTCTAGCATATTCTAACAAGGCTTGAAGCCTACTTGTTCGGTGATCTATCATGTGCTTCGTGATGAAGCTATTGACAGGGGCAATACAACCTTTCAAGAATGCATTCTTCAATTGTTGTTCATACGAACTATCATTTTTTTGATTTTCAGGAACAGGCATGCCACTATGGTTATTAAAACATTCTAACAATCTACCATAGTATGCATCCACAGTTTCATTATCTTGTTGTACACACTGGTTAATGCAAGTCCAGTCTGCCCTAGGTTTCCATTTTTCAGTAATGCGGTCTGTAAGACCCTTCAATCTAGTATCTAGTTCTGCGTCACTATGTAGGAGTGGCCTGTGTTGTCGTCCACGGGCATTCCAGGTGCCACAAATCATGTGCCAGTCTGGACCTAAAATTTGTCTAACTACTCTTTCTACCTCTTCCCCATTTAAGTGGTAACTTAATCTCATACCCTGTAAATCCTGTAAAAATTTCTCAAAGTTAATTTTTGGATGGGGAATTCCTTCTGTAGCTTTTCGGATGTCTTCCGGTGTCCATGGTCTGTATACTAAGAGAGTTGAGGCCTGGCCCTCCTGTCCTGCCTCTTGGGTTTGGTACTTCTATTAATGGACAGATTTCCTCACCCTCATCTAATAAATTCCCGCTTGGTTGAACATCTACAAGTGTTTGACGTGTTCGGGATCTAGTCCCGATAGGTTCTCTTACAAATGGTTGTCTTAATATCCCTGTTGTCTCTGGGTAACGTGGGGGGGGGTCAGCCCGCCCTCCCGCTTCATATTCTGAGTAAGGCATCGGTGGACGTGGTAGGGGAGGGACCGATGCTACTATTACATTATTATCCTCTTTGTCTAAAAATAATGCCTTTGCATTTTTATTTTTCTGTTCCCTTCGGTTCGCTTCCTCAATCCACCTATGTGCTTGAGGAACACCCAACTGTCGTTGCTTTTTTGCCTGACCTTCTGCGTCAGATTTTAACTGTCTTAAAAGTTTTATTAATGCCATTTTATCCAATTTACCATCAAAGTCATACTTGTTAACCCATGTTGCAAAATATCTCACATTATCTGCTCTCTGTAATTGCATATATTTTGCATCTTCTGTTAGGGGCGGGTCACGTGACCCTTTAGTGCATTCGTTCCCCATGTCTCTGAAAGAAAAAAGAAGAGAGAGAGAGAGAGAGAGAGAGAGAGAGAGAGAAAAACAACAACAAAACTGTTACGTAACCCTTTCTCTTGTACCACGTGGTATCTCTATTCCCGTATTCACAGTAGTGTCTAGAATGACTGTTTACTTTGTTTTGCTTTATTTCCTGATCTATGACTCAAGATACAATACTTCGACTACCTCTCTCCCTGCTATCACAAACCTTAGCAATAGCACAGTGTAACCTGGTCCCCGATCTAAAACAAAACAAAGAGAGGAATTCTGCTTACCCGAGCCTCCTGCTTATGTTTGATAGGCTTTTTAGGACCCAGTTTTCCGCTTTTCGGCCACAGATCAGACAAGTGGACAGCCTCTTTGGGCACGACAATTCAGTCGGAGGTCTTTCCTTCTTCTGCGCAGACTTCAATACCACCTATATATTCTGACCTGTAGCTTACCAAGGGAATTCCGGCACGATTAGGACCAAGATGTTAAATAAATTTGTTAGAGTCAGACTGTAAAAAATCATTGAGTTATTCAAACACAATGTCAATTAATAACAAACAATAATGCAGGAGCAACTCAGATATCACTAATGTACATTAGGAGGCAAAAAACCATACACAAAGTTTGTATAGAATTTTGACTGCTTTATTGACCAAAACACATTGGTTATATACATTTCATTATCAGTTTTGCCCACCTTACTGGTGTGGTCAGTGACAGGGTCTTTACATCATAGTTATTCATAAAAAGTGCTGATTTTGTGTTTTTCAAAAAGTCCTTTTCCCATGAGAAAGTTGCAGCCTTGCAGACAGCTGGTCAGTCACGATGACCTCCTGAGGATGTAGCCAATTCAAGGTTCTCTGATTAGTTCAAATACAATAGATGTAAGTCTTCCTTAAAGCCTCCTTTTGTTTCTCTTGTCCCCAGCTGCGCACTATCAGAGATAGTGCGCACAAGGCTACTTCCCTGGTGGAGGCAGGAAAGAAGACGTACATGCAAACAGATTTATTATTTTCCAACTTTGCAAAATAATCTTTACTTGAAAGACATGAGCCAGACTGCATCTGCAAGCTGCCAAGGTCAAATTTCTGATTACACTGCAGCTTGTGCTTCAAGCAATAATATGCAGGTTTATTTCTTCTTATTAATCTAGCAAGACAGAATTAAATGCATTACCTAACCTTTATGGATTTAAGTACATTTATTCCTAACTAAAGCACACATTTCTCTATATATTTGATCATACAACTTATATGTGTTTGAATGATTAAATACACATCTTCCTAAGCAGCACACATTGTGAATATATTTTTCTAGGCAGCATGTATGTAAATATACTTTCTAAGCAGCACACATTGTAAATATATTTTTCTAGGCAGCATGTAGATTTTTCTAACACCTTACATCTACCAAACATGGCTTCTGCCCTGGCCATAGCACTATAACCTCCCTACTCTCCTTCTTAGAAACGGTCAACCAAGCCCGAGATGCTGGACTCTTAGTATCCACAGTTCTCCTTGATCTTTCTAAAGCATTTGATACTGTTTCCCATAATCACCTTCTCTATCATCTCTCAAACCTTCATCTCTCTCAAAATAATTTATCCTGGTTCTCCAATTACCTGTCAGATAGCTCTCAAGCAGTTAAATGGAAAAACGCCACTTCTACCTTCTTACCAACCCCTACCGGCGTACCTCAGGGGTCCATCTTCAGACCTATGCTTTTCAACATCTTCATCAATAACTTTCAAACTGCTATTTCTGATGCCAAAGTTATTCAATATGCAGATGACTCAACTTTAGTCTGCACTGCTTCCAACCTCCCTCAACTGCTGACTAAAACCCAAACAGCATTTTCAACCACTGAGAACTGGATGTGTCAAAACCACATCTCACTCAATGCAAATAAATCAACAATTCTACTATTCCCTCCCTCTAGGACTTTCTCTTATGACAAAAATGCTTTCAAATTCCTTATGCAAACCAACTCACCTATAGAAGTGGTCCCTTTTGCAAAACTTCTTGGCATTACTATAGATGAACACCTCAAGTTCGATATCCACATTCAACAAAATATAAAGAAAACCCACCAAAAGTTAGGTATGCTTTACAGGAATAATCTCTTTCTCTCCAACTCTACTGGCCACTACTTACCTTCTCCCATCCTTATTATATGGAACCCCTCTTCTAACTAATCTGACTTCTTCCATCGCCTCTAAATTTGAAAACTGCTATAATAAGATCTCTAAATTTGCCACCAAATCCAAAAATTCCACCCATCATTAACTTACCCTTCAATCTCTGTACTGGCTAGAACTCACTAACCACCTAGACTACCTCCAACTTACCATTGCTCACAGACTTGTATTTCACCCAACAAAATGTCCAGCCCTAACAAACATCCTTCCCCATACACCCCAAATAGAATGCTCAGATCTGAACACCAAAACTTAATTACTGTCCACAAACCTAAACGACCTGCTGGCCACCTTCTCCTCTCTTTCTCACTAGGCAAGAAATGGAATTCACTCCCTTCCACACTAAGGACAATATCAAACTCAGAAAACTTCAAAACCCAGCTTTTCTCATACCTGTCATCCAAATGAAAATGTTCCTGCTTTCACCCTACCTAATTCTATTAAGGAAATGCCCCAATGTTTTTTTTTATTTTCCTGGTTCCTAACGTCTCTCTAACTCCCATAACTCTTTTCTAGAGTGGATTCAAGCTCTCTGTAACTGCTTTAGCTAATCTCACATGATTTCAAATTTGTAAATAATGTAAATAGCATCTTATTTTTACTGACTGCATGTAAAGTGTTTACCTTACGTACTTTAAATGACTGCATGTAAAGTGTTTCCACACTTCAAATGTAAGAATGTTTGCTCAAATAATCTGTACAGTACAACCCTTAGATCATTCACACTTAAATTAGTTGATCATGCTTGCACTGAATGTACATATCTGTAAACTGTATTTTATACTGTACCTTTTATACTTGCGTATTCTTTACTGCATTGTTTTATAGAGCTTTACTCCCCGGGCCTCCACTGAAAATGGGCACTTTTGGGCCCAGTGGACTTCCCAGGTAATCAAACTGAAAATAAGATAAAATAAAATAAATATATATCTTTGATGTATCTTGAGTGTTATTAGAAGCTAACTAAATTCCAATCTCCTTTTGTAGAAATTCTTTAAATTCTTTTAGGTTAGCAATATACTCAGGTATACATCTTATTGGATTTCTAAAATTTTGTTTTAGCATAAGATGGCATGTTATTGCATTATGGTCAGAAAGTGGACATGTTATAGTCTTTACTTTATCTATAGTATATTTTAAATGCATGGATATATACATTCTATCAATTCTTGCTTGTGTACCGTGTCTATGAGAACAGTGTGTATAAAAGAGAGATTCTGGAACTGCATAATCTTGACTGTCTCTGAGTTGTATTAGGTCTATAAATTGTTTAAGTTCTTTAGCCGATGGAGAGAGTTTTCTGTTCTTTGTGGATTTCTAGTATTCCTCTTTTGTTATACAGTTGAAATTTCCTACAGTTATAAGACTTCTCTTTAATTGGTTTATGACTTGTTCCATTTGTTTTTTTAACAGTTTTAACTCCTATCTCAAGATACCAATACAGATTAATTAGTGTGTAGTATTTTTTTGTTAATTTCCAATGTAACTGAACACATTAGTCCTTTATCATCTTTATAGGTATTAATTATTTTGGATACAGGGATAGTGTTTTTCATAAAATTGTTACACCTCTTCTTTTTTGTGTTTGATGTGAGCTTGACAGTTTGTTTGTGTCTTTCGGCTTTTCCCGGTGTGTACATTTTGGGATTAAGTCTATTAATATCAGATTGTAATAAATGTGTCTCTTGTAAAAAACAATCTGGGAAGTGAGTGATCTTAAATATCTAAAAAGATTCCCTCTTTTACATCCATTATTTAAGCCATTGAAATGTAATGATATACAATTTAAACATGTCATTAAGTTGCATCAATGAAATTAAAGTTTCTTTTTGTGGAATACATATCGTATGTAAGTTTTTTTAATCCCTCCTCTATCTATTGATAGTTTGTAAATGAATATGTAAATATTAGCTAAGCTTATATATACAGAAATTATATAAAAGATTATTATAGACACCCTGAGTTTTGAACTAGCTTCTATTAATGTTGAAAAAAAAATTACTCTAACAATCACCTCCAGCCTCGAGTCTAAAACTCCCTGCTCAGATAGTAATACTATCCAAGCATTTCCTTCCATTTAATAAAAAGTAAAACATAGCTAACCATCAGTCTGCTATATACACTGTAAATATTGTTATTATTCAATATAAACATTAACAAAATATATTAACAAATCACTCTCTAGGACCTATAATAGCTTATTCGTACTTGAAGGATAAGTTTTAACTAACTTATATTATCAACGTTTTGTTATTACAGTAAATATAAGAAAAACAATACATTCTTATTGCAGCATAGAATAATAAAACGTGTGAGTTTACTTTCATCTTCAGATTTCATTCAGATTATAACACTATAAATATGAGTAGTATGAGTTTTACATATGAATCAATGCTTTGATTAGCAACAGTAGTTTATCGCTATATGTAGAACACTTAGTGTTCTAATCTATTGGAATGTTGTTATATAGTCAATCAGAAATCTGTAATAGTAATAGTGACATGTCAGTGAATCATTATTTAATTCATCAGTTATTAAACTTTCATCGAGTGATATCTATTTATCAATTAGTTCAAGAAAAGCTAAGTAATATTATTACATTTAACACAGTGCTCATTAAATAAATAGCTGTGTCCATATTATTTTATATAGTAAACCCTGACATACATTTAAGTAGTTATGACACAATTAACTAGCATCCTTGTTGTTATTTGATAATGGCCTCTTGTAGTACTATCTGTTGTAGCAAATTCTGAGGCTCAATATTTATTTGTTAATAAAATGTTCATGAAGTCAAATCCAGACATTTAGTTTACATTTAAATAAACGTGATGCTGTTTCCTAAGTAAAATATATCCTTGGTTGAGTTTTGTACATATGGTACAGCACGCTGATTCTAGAAAGGCACTATAACCTGAGTATACAGTAACATTATCCAATCAGTGCTCAGAACTAGTGCTGCTTTAATACCTTCAAAGACTTCCCATCCCCCCCCCAAAAAAAGCTATCAAAATTTTTTAAAAGTTTCCAAAGGTTTCTAACATTAATAAATTATATGCTAGTTGATATACTCTTTGTGCTCCCAGTCACCTTTTAATTTGTGTTTATTGATTAAACTAATTGCCTCTATGTTCTGCTTTACTGTAGCCACGTCTTCCCTTCAATGATTTTATCTATTGTATTGTGTTCTATAAAGTAGTAGAGAGAGCTGTTTTGATAATAGTATTATGTGTTATTCACCCTTTTTCTTAACTAGACAGGATGTTTTCAGTGGCTTCATTTTAATTTAACCAACTAACTGCTTATCTCTGCAGTTTTATGAAGCTGTTTCTTTTCTATCTACTGTAAATCAGGTTACTTTCAGTAAACTAAATTAAAACCTTCATTTCTTTTTTAGTTCTTATATTTGGATTGCAAGTAGGGAAATGTTTACTCATGCATGTACGGGATGCACTTGTTCATTAGTTTTAAGTATACGGCGTCTAGACGTTGCTTCAGTAACCAGAAGCATTTCCGGTTTATAGCTCGTATCATTGTGTCTGACGCCTTGCAAGCCACATCTGAGGATTTACTTGTGAGAGAGAAGCCTGAATCTCACGACTGAGACAGGAATACGATTTTGAAAACATCTTCAAGGTCAGAGTTTCTATTAGTTAGCTTGTGGGGCTTTATCATTTTTTTTATTAACTGACATAGCTTCCAGTTAAACCGCAACTCTAATTATTGACAACTCGAGACACTGGGCCCACAGTAATACATATTTAACTACACCATAGTGCCGCGATCATCAGCACATCACCAAAAGGCTTCTCACAAACCACTCAAACCCATTCAGGAATAAATCATCACCAAATGTCTCTGGACATTATGAAAAGCAGCAAAATGAAAACCACACTGTCCAACAATAGCCCTTCCATGTAGATTCACCTTTAAGCATATAAAGAAGTTACGTACCTACCATAACGTTCCATGTTAGTTGTCTTCATCTCGCCTTCCTTCTTGCTGTTTGGTTTGGAGCCAATCCTTGGCTCCAACTCGGCCATCTTCTATAGCTCGAGAGCTGTTTACTGGCTCGAGGCTACCCCTTATCCCAGCATGCCCAGTGTCAGCTACCCAGATCTTGTTTGTGATAGTGCACACTAGACATAAGAAGAGTAACCAGTTCCTAAAAACGGGTTGTCCAGTACACCTAAACAAGGAAAGAGTTATAAATTACCTGGCATATGAAGTAATAAAAGATGCTCAGCCAGTGAAAACAAAAGGAAACTCCTCACAATCCTCTAGGAAGGGGGAAGGAGGGAGGGATACAAGAAGGAAGGTGAGATGAAGACAACTAACATTGCATGTTATGGTAGGTACATAACTTCTTTATGTTAAGTTGTCCATCTCACCTTCATTCTTGCTGTTTGGGACAGCGTCCCTAGCACCTAAAATCCCGGGTGGCTCATTGGAACAGACACTTCAAAACAGAAGAACCAAAGGAAGCTCTGCTCCGGGAGACCATATCTACCTTATAATGAGAGATAAAAGTGTGAGGGTTTGCCCAAGTGGCAGCTGCACAGATTGAGTGTATGGGCAACCTAGACTGAAAAGCTACAGAGGTGGCTAATGCTCTAGTGGAATGACCTTTTGGTTTAGCTGGTAGCTCTTTATTTCGTAACTGATAAATAAAGGCAATAGTATCAGATAACCATCTGGATAAGGTCACTTTAGAAACTGGAAGGCCTTGTTTGTTGAAAGCATAAGAAAGAAATAACTGGCCTGACTTTCTTAGTTCCTTAGTTCTATGGAGGTAAAACCGCAATTGTCTGTGTACATCCAATTGGTAGAGCTTGTATTCTGCCTTGTTGCTGTGATTAGGAAAGAAAACTGGGAGATCTATGGATTGATTTAAATTGTTCTCTGAGCAGACTTTAGGAATAAAGGATGGATTGGTCCTCAGAGAAACTCTGTCCATGTGAAACACCAGATAAGGAGGATGAACACATAGTGCTTGAAGTTCTGAGACACGTCTAGCTGAGGTGATAGCAACCAGAAAAAGTATCTTCCAAGAAAGAAATTTTAAAGAACATGATGCTGCCAGTTCAAAGGGAGGCAAAATTAAGGAAGTTAAAAGTAAATTGAGATCCCAAGGAGGAGGAGGATCTCTAACTGGGGGTCTAAGAAGAGATGTTCCTTTCATAAAGGCCTTGCAAAGCTTATGAGACATTATGCTAGAATTAAACATACCGATATGAAAATTAGAAATGGCAGCTAGTTGTACTCTAATGGTAGCGGAAGCCGTGCCAGTGTGAAAAAGCTGTGCTAGAAATTCGAGAATTTCATGGACTGGGGCTGAGAAGGGATCCAAATTTCTAGATTCTGCCCAGTAAGAAAACCGTTTCCATTTACTAGCATACATTTTCCTCGTAGTAGACTTATGTGAGGAAACAATAATATCACGGACTGCTGGGGAGATATTGGAAAACCTGGCTAAGGTTGGAAGTGGAGTAACCAAGCTGTGAGCTGGAGAGTTTGAATGGATTGGTGCAAACTGCCTGATTGGTGAATCAGAAGATCTGGAACTGGGTCCATAATCCACGGTTGATCCAGAAGGTGGAAGTGTAGGAATGGGAACCATATCTGTCGAGGCCAATATGGGGCAATGAGGATCATTTTGCAACCCAATGGTTTTGCTTTCTGTATGAGTCTTCGAATTAGGGGAAAAGGGGGAAAAGCATAAAGGAGTCCCTGAGGCCAATCGTGGACTAGAGCCTCTCTGGGTATATGACCGGGAAGAGGAAGTAGGGAGAAGTAGCTGCTGCATTTGTTGTTGAGAGGAGTGGCAAATAGGTCGCAGCAAGGCTGTCCCCATCTGCGGAAGATAAGATCCGCAACTTCCTGATTCAGAGACCACTCGTGAGGCATGAGGATAGCTCTGCTGAGTCTGTTCGCTATGACGTTGGATTTCCCAGGGATGTGCATTGCTATCAGAAAACATTGGGAGGAAATCACCCATTGCCACAGTCTGAGTGCTTCTCGACACAAGGGGTAAGACCTGGTCCCGCCCTGTTTGTTGATGTACCACACCACTGACATGTTGTCCGTTTGGATTGCAATGGTCCTGGAAGGAAGAGAGTCTTGAAGGGCTTGCAATGCTAGAAGAACTGCTCTCATTTCTAGGACATTGATATGCAGATGGTACTCGTGAGGTTGCCAAGTGCCTTGGACTGTCTTGCCTAGATAATGCCCCCCCACCCTATCAGGGAGGAGTCCGTGGTCACTGAGGCTACCGGAGGGGGTTGTATGAAAGGTCTGCCCTGAATTACTAGTGGGGAGACCATCCACCAAGAAAGGTGCCTTTTGTATGTTTCTGTGATCAGGATCATGTGAGACATGGGTAGTTCCTGGACAGACCACTGCGTGAAAAGAAGCCAGTGAAGGATTCTCATGTGGAAACACGCTAATGGGACAAGAAGAATGACAGCTGCCAGAGCTTGGAGGACATGTCTGACTTGAACCCTTTTGCTCTGCATTAGAATTAACACTTGTTGATGAATAGTGGAAACTCTTTCCTGTGGAATCTTGCAAACATTTCTTTTGTGTTTAATTCTGCTCCTATGTATGTGATAGACTGACAGGGCAACAAGGCAGGTTTTTCAAAATTTACTGTAATGCCTAGTTGAGTGCATGATGTGATTGTATAATCCCATGCCTCTAAGAGTTGACGCCTGGTGGTAGCAGTCAGGAGCCACTCGTCTAGATAGGGAAACACATGGAATCCTTAATGACTCAGGTGAGCCATGACTACTGCAATACACTTAGTGAACACCCTGGGGACTGAGGTGAGACCAAAGGGCAGAGCTCTGAACTGGTAATGACTGGCCCCTACCCAGAAGCGAAGAAATCTCCTGGAGCATCTATCCATCTTGATATGGTAGTACGCGTCCTGAAGATCTATCGAGCACATCCAATTGTCCTGACCCAGAAAAAGGAAAATGGACTGCAGTGTCACCATCCGGAACTTTTCTTTTTTTACAGATTTGTTCAATCTGCTGAGATCCAAAATTGTTCTCCAGTCCCCTGTCATTTTTAGTACTAAAAAGAATCTTGAGTAAGTTCCAGATCTTAGTTGGTCTGCGGGGACTTCTTGAATGGCTCTTTTTTCTAGCACTCTTGACACTTCTGTGACTGCTTGATCCCTTAGATTGGGTAGGACATCTGGGATGGGCTTTTTTGATTCTATGGGGGATTGATGGAAGGGAATTTTGTAACCTCCAGATATGATGGATAGTACCCATCTGTCTCTTGTTATATTTTGCCAGGCTTGTGGGTACAGTGAAAGTCTTCCCCCGACTGCCTCCAGAGGTGAGCAGTCGGGCAACCCTTCAGGGATGCTGGAAGGGTTTGGCAGAGAAGGTTTCTCTGTCACCCTGGTTTTGCAGTCCCCCTCTACCATGAGGGTGGTGTCTGTTATTGTTGTTTCCCCCTCTGCCCATGAGGGAAAAATCACCACGTGTGTCAGGCAAGTTGACCCTTGGGGTAAGGTCTGGAAGGAGTGGAAAAATGGACTCTCACAGCAGAGAGAGTCTTGCCTTCCTGCTCACACCTGGTCAACATGTCTTTCACCTGAGACCCAAAGAGAAAGGAGCCATCAAAGGGAGTATTAGTGAAGGACACTCGAAAGGGTTCTGCAAACTGACACAGCCACATCCAAGCATGTCTCCTGAGAGCCACATCTGTCTCTGCGGCTCTGCTTGCTCCATTGTCTGCATAGGAAATCAGCCTCATGGAGGAGTTGACTATGGAATTAAGAGTCGCAAGCTGAGAAGCTACTTTGGCTGATGCTCCTCAGCTGTAGGATCTTGAAGGTTATCTCCAAGCTCTTTCAGGAGATCCCTTTGAAGACATGTAAAATGGCATAGATAGTTCAGGGACCTCATTTTAAAGGTCGCTGAAGCAAACATTCGCTTTCCATATCTGTCCATCGTCCAAGACTCTTTGTTCGGAGGATGAACAGATGAAGAGGTTTCTGCTAACTTTTTCTTGGTGGTTGCTGCTACCACCATGGCATCAACGGGCACACCTTTGGAGAGGAATTGCTTGCCCTGGGGGGCTGTAATAAATTTGTTTGGTCTCCTCGGAGTAGGTTCCACAGAATCTGCAGCTGACCAAGCCTTTTGAGCCACTACAGATATGAGTTTATCAACAGGAGGAGATACCCAGGAGGTGGAAGGTCAGGAACTGAATGCGTCCAGGTATACAGACTCGTCCTTGGTAGGGGCTAGGGAAGTGCAGTCCCTAGTCTGTCTAAGCATTTTAAGGATATCCAAAAAGGAAACATCTTCAGAGGGGGACCTTGGGGACCCTTCCGATTCATCCATGTCTGTATCTGAAGTGACAGACTCAGGGGAGTCTATGTGCTTCCTCTTGCACTTCTTCTTCCAGGGAGGCTTTTCGGAGTGATCAGGGGAGGCTTTGGAAGAAGAGAGATCACCAAATGGGGTGTCCTGGGGCATAGGTTTCCTACGCTTGGGGTCTGAAGGAGGAGTAGACGTTGGAACAGACACCACGGGGGGAGGAGCCGATGGAGCTGGCAGTAGAGCTGATTCGGGGGACAGCACACTCCGCATGACCTCAAAGGTGTCCCAATCCGATGTTGGAGCCAAGCTCACCTGTGCTGAAGCTCCGAGGGGAAGAACGGGGTCGGACAAGGGTCCGATGCCACTCCCCCCTTCAGAGCCGATGAGAGAGCCTCGGCACCCAGATCCCCCGATAGAAGGTATAAACAAGGTAATCGGAGACGACTTTGGAACCGAAGGAGAGATGATGATCGGCGCCAACGGTTCTACTACCTGCAGATCCATGGTCTCCGGCTCCGAGCTAAATGTAGTCGGAGGAGGAACAGAAATAGAGGCAGTTGGTGCCGATACCTGTTGAGGTGGGCTGCACAGAATTTTTGCCAGTGCTTGTGACTTAAGCAAACTACTTACTACTCTCTCCACATCATAATCCGATAATCTAGAGGATCGAGAGGAGTGGGAAGAATGATTGCTATGTTCACTCTGTAACAAAGGTGACTGAGGTGCCAAGTGGATGGACTCCAAGGATGGAGACCTCAGTCTCTTATGGCTCTGAGATGGCTCCGAAATAGCAGATGGAGCCGACGGAGGAGTTGTCTTGTCGGTGCCAGCCGGCAACGATATACTTGGTTGGTCAAGTAAAGGAGTCGGCTCTGAAGGTGGAGCCGATGGCTTGACAGACTTAGGGGATTTCACTGGCTGATTACTTTCAGCTGGAGAATCCTGAGGCTTCAATAATCCCTGAAGGATTAATTTGTTTTTGTGCTCCTGCAGGACCCTTGGACTAAAAGCGTGACATATAGAACAGGAGTCCTGCAGGTGAACAGTGCCCAAACAATATACACAACTAGTGTGCACATCTATCAGAGACATTTTCTGACAGCATGAGACACACTTTTTGAAGCCAGATACCTTGGTGTCTTTAGACATTATAGAAACAACAACCACAACAACAATAATAAAAAAGCTATACTACAAAAAACAAGAAACAAATAGACTTTTTTTTTTTTTACAGTTAAGGAACAGAAAGGAAAGCCTGTAATTTAAATGGCTATCCTAAGGGGGGGGGACTCTCTAATTTAAACGAGTTCAAGGGAAACAGAAGGCCTGCAAGTTATGGAGCGATGGCCAACAAAGCTAAAATACACAAGAAAGCGAAAAGGGATAAAGGAATATTATCTAGACAAAAAATTGACAAATACTTGACAAAATTTCAAGAATAAACAACAATATATTAATAGAAAAAACTATACTAAGCCTGAGCCAGTAAGGAAGCAACCTCGCAGCTGAAGCGGCAAATGAGATCTGGGTAGCTGACGCTGGGCATGCTGGGATAAGGGGTAGCCTCGAGCCAGTAAACAGCTCTCGAGCTATAGAAGATGGCCAGGTCAGAGCCGAGGATCGGCTCCGAACCAAACAGCAAGAATGAAGGCGAGATGGACAACTTAACATACCATGTTTATAAATGCACATTTACATTTGCTAATCACAACAAACTGCTTTCAAACTGCAAATTAACCAATGTATTGTAATTCATACTTCACTATATATTATATTTCAAAGCTATATGACTTTAAATTAATAACAGCATAAAGTTCACAAAGCTTGGTCTATTCCTTACTTATACTCTAAACAAAATTCATCAGTGAATTCATTCTTTTTATAGCTTCATTACTAAAAAAACTTATTCTAATGATTTTATCTAAGTGCATTTAAGATAAAAATAATTACATTTTTTAAAGAACATTTATAAATAAAGGGAAGAACTGAAGGAAAGAAAAAGGAAATATTGCTTTTATGTTTTATGAAATGTATATTGCTACTTTTTAAAACTAAATAAATATAAATATATAAACTGTAGTGTATATAAATAGTGTTATAAGGATACATTTTAAACAGTTGAAGTTACCTTATTGTATGATGTTAGTGGATGTTGAAACTGTATTCAATTTTACCTTGTATTCTTTTAATTGCTGAGCTGTGCTAAATGAAGAAGCTTATTAGTTATTTAATGAATGGATAACAGAAGTAAATAAATTAAATTAAAGTTATTTTTCTTTTAATTTCTTTTTCTTTTCACTAGTTTTCCAGTTGTTTCTTTCTGCTTGTCTTTTTAACATGCTGTTATTCCGTTCCATATCTTCAGTGTTGTCCAAAATGTTCTTTGTTTTTAAGTATGATACAGAGTTGTCTAGATCATCAAAAAAGATTTTTATTTCCTCAGTAAGAAATACTTTCAATCTGGTAGGGAAGAGCAGGTGTACTTTGATCTGTTGTTTTTGTGTTCTTTTATTAAAGGTAGAAAGGTTTTTCTTTTAGACATCACTGCAGATGAAAATCATTGTCAAACCTTATTATTTTGTCCTAGATTTCTATAGGAGACTTAGCCCAAGCTGTCTTTAGAATCAAGTCTTTATCTTGTGTAGAGAAAAATCTTACAATTGCAGATCTTGGATTTGATTTTTTTGAAAGGGGTGTTACTTTGGGTAAAGATCTGTGGGCACGTTCAATGCCAAAAGACATACCTTCTGGGAGATCAAGAGTTTTAGGAATCCACATTGTTAAAAAGTTTGTCATATTGTCATTTTCTATGCCCTCAGGTAATCCAAATATTCTGATATTGTTCCTGTGGGATCTATTTTCTAAGTCATCAATCTTTTCCAGCAGCAAGGTGTTTTGTTTCAGTAAAAATTCCAGGTTGTATTCATCTTCTGTTAGTCTTCCTTCAAAGTCATTCAATGCATCCTCTATCCCTGATATCTGCACATTTTATTGGTTTAATGCTTCTTGTATTTGTTCCATCTGTCTAGAAGTGTTTTCTTTAAAGTTCTCAATTTTGTTGTCCATCTTATCCATCTTAAGAGAAAACTTTTGTAAGCCGGTAAAAACAAACTATATATCTTTCTTTAGTGTAGATTCCTGAGAGGTTCCTTTTGTGTGGCTCATTTTGAGTTTGAAGAGAGAGAAATCTTCCAAATTATATTTTGACAGAAAATTATAGAATTAAACCAATCTTTTTTGGATATCCCTTCTCTAAATACTATATCTTAGTAATATTTGTTGAAAAAAGCTGGAAGAAATTATTAAACTTTGAAAATTCCTATCAAGAATGAAAAATTTATAGCAGAGCTGATGAGAACTGCTGTTAGTCAGTCGGCATCTTGGCCATGCCCCTCATTGGCATGTATTTATACTCCACTTAAAACTGCTACAATGGAGGTTAAGAGAATTCAGGGAGAAATAATCAGCTTTCAGAAGGGAATATTAATTATAGGCGTTGATTATAATTTAATTTGTAACAGTGAGGATATAAATGAGGGGCCTAGAAGGGAAAACATAAGAAATGAGGTTAGAGTTTTGAAGAACTTTATGAAAATATTTGGTATTGAAGATCTGAATTCAGTAATAGAAGCTTGGAGAGAATACACATATTATTCCCCAAGGAACAAAAAGTGGGCTAGGCTAAACAGAAATCATATTTCATAGGAACGTGTACATTTAATTGAAATTTTGATACAAATTTAACAACTATTTCAAATCATGCTCCAATAATAACTAAAATAAAAATGCAGGGCAGTGAAATTAAAATAAGACACTGATGCTTCCCCACATAAAACAGAGAGCAATTTAAGGAATAGTTAGTGGAAAAGAGTTACTACTGAAGATTGAAAATTCTTCAGAAAATATAGCTAGAGTGTGGGATAAAACAAAAAGTAGAGTTTAAAAATAAGGTAGAAATAAAACAGAGATATGGCTAAGAAGTAACAAAAATTATTTAGACTGACTAACAAAAGCTGAAGAAGTGCAGCATAAGCAGGATCTCACAAAACAAGAAGAGGTGCAACTGAAGAGTGCTAGAGAGAAAATAAGGGACTACTTGGATAATATGCATGAGTTTAGAAAGGTTGCTGTCAAAAATTTGATAATAACTCTAGATTGCAAAAGCTTTTAGCACAGCAGTTCAGGCAACATAAAGTAGAAAGGGTTGTTGCCAAGCTTAGGATCCTATAACAAGGAAAAGAACCAGAGATCCTGTAGAGTTATTAGAAATATTTTGGAAATGTTATGAAAATCTGTATAAAGCAGAGAAATGTGGAAATCAAGAGAAAGTACAAATAGAAATATTTATGGAAGAATTCATTTGGGTTAAGAGTACATCTTAGATTACTGGAAAGAAATGTTAAGAAATGAGTCATAGGATGTTGAATTGAAACTGGGTACAAGTACAGAATGCAGTATTTTACAAGGAAAATACCTGTAAAGCACTGGAGTAAAAAATACTGAATTTAGAGCTCTGTACATATTGTCAGTGGTCTGGTTAATGGTTTGCATCATTAGGTTAGAAACTGCAGACACAAGCTTAAAAAATCAAAAAGTACATAGGTATTTCAAGCTAGGCATAGGAAAATAAATTCAGACTATAAAAGCAAAGACTGCATGTGTATAGTCAATGACATCTCAGAATGCCAGGATAACACTACAAACAAATAAAATCCAAAGCAATGCTTGAAATACATTTCCAAGGAAAATAGGAAAATACCAAGACTTGCAAGAGTAAAAAAAAAAAAAAAAAAAAAGGAACAGGCACTGTACTGAATGGAAAGCTTGGTTATCGTAAAAAAAGGATTAACAGTCAGATGAATGGGTGAAATAGGGACACTGTTGAGAAACAAGAGATTTGCATTTGTACTTATCCTCAAGATCTCAAACTGAGTAAAGGCAGCACTACTTGTTGATTTCATATGAAGTAGTCTTCAGAAGAATACTGCTTCCCCTTAAATGCTAACCAGGCTTTTAGCAGATAAAACTGCATAAACCAAGCCTCAGACTATACAAATAAAAAAAAAAAAAAATATATATATATATATATATATATATATATATATATATTGGGATGGTAGTGATTCTTTAAGATGTGGTTTGCTATTCACTAAACACTGCACATCAGATATTCCAAAAGATGTGTATCAAAGCCAGCTGCACTGGCATAGAGGCATAAAAGTAACTGGAAGGGTCTGACCTGGGAGAGAGATAGAGAGAGAGGAATGATGTGGTAGAGCATGCTTACCACTCAGTATGAGGGTGCAGAAATTCACAGCAGCACACCCACAGGTCATAACTCCTAGTAGTGACTGAACCAAAGCGTAAAAAGGTCACACAGATAAACCAATTGGTAAAAACTACAAAAAAAAAAAAAACTAGCTAAGCTAGAGTTTTCGCTGTGTGGTACCTTAAACCTCCTGTAATAGAGGCCCATGGGGGTCATATGCGTATATCCCATGGGCTCCTAGTAGTGGCTGGGAATTACTAATCAAGCAACAGCAAACAGATAGTGGCAGAGACAAATATGTATCACTGATGATGTGAGATTCATGATATAACACCCAATGCATGCCCCCACCAGCTAATGTAAGCAGCATACAGGGTAGTTAAGGCTCCTCCTACTTTCAGCTCAACAGACAGCTGTAGTACACAAGACCATGGGCACTTTCTGTGCTCCCCAGTCCTGGAATATTTCAGACTTGATGGCTAACAGACTATCTTTGATAACATGCTCCCATATATATATATATATATATATATATATATATATATATATATATATATATATATATATATATATATATATATATATATATATACATATGTATATATATATATATATATATATATATATATATATATATATATTTATAGCAGCCCTGGGGAGAAGGAAGCTATGGGACTAGCACAGGAATGAAGTCAGCAGTGGCTAGGACCTATAGGCCTGCCCTTGGCCACTAGACACTTCTCTTCTGCTAAAACAAAAAGTTATGCATAGGTAACTGAACACTTAAAATGTGATGTGCAGTCAAACACAAGTGCATAACAACAGACTATATAATGGATAAACAAATTAAGAGAGTATAAACACAGAAGTGACAAGTCTGAAACGTGTATCATATTCTAACATTAAAATGTTGGAAAACTGATACAGAAAAGTCAAACCACCTGTGCGAATGATATGTAGAGCTTTATAGGCATGATTCAGTATGCTGTAAAATTCATTCCCACTATGTCGGAGATAACCATGCATCTAAGAATGCTGGAGCAATACATAGCCTGCAAATGCAGTTACAAACATAAAGAGTTTTGAAATGCTCAGAAATGGTTATAGATGTTCCAGTAAAGTACTATGACATGAATCAGCCATCTGTGCTGCAGGTAGATGCCAGTTAGAATGGTGTATGAGCAGTGATCTTACAAAACAATGGACCAGCTGCCTTTGGGTCAAAAACACTTATAGATAAACAAGAGATACTCAAAGATGAAGGAAACCATTGGCAACAGCACAGAGATGTCGGAAATTCCATGAGTATGTCTATGGAAAAGATGTTCAGGTGGAAACAAATCCAACTATTGTAAGGTACATCCAAAAAGTCTTTGTACAATACATCTCTGAGACAACAGAGACAATTACTTAACTCATTTACACCTACACCACTTTTTTGTACACCTCCCTCATGGTGCTATGACATTCTATTGGGGGGGTGGATACCTTAAACAACTTGATTAATAATAAGCAACATATGAAAGGCTAAGGAGTAAGAACATGACACAAATTGTTAATCTGGTACATGTTGTCACTTGTTTTTCATATTTATTTTCATGAGTGATGTGCCAATGAGTGGCATAATGTTAAATGCCATGGCAGGAAAATGAAAACTGCAGAGTTGCTATCCATGTATACTGCACCTAACTAGTGGTTTGCTCGTAGTTATGAAGATATGCAATATTTCCACGTGTATTAATATATCTAACAGAAAATGACTTTCATGCTATAGCATTGACATCAGCTGAAATCTTAGATATGATTGAGACACCTTTACAGTATAAGCTTTACCATATGAAAGGTACTGATTAATGTTAATTATGCAAATAACTATAATTTTTAATATTTCTGCATTTGAATAAACAAGTACTCAGAAAGGAATTTAATGCCTTTATGTAAAAGCTCATGTACCCTAAGCAAAATCACTGCTGATGCTGTGTCTGTGCTGTACACGTTTTAGACATGAACAGCTGTCGGTGACAGCTTAAGAGAAAAAAATATAATTTTGATGTTTCTGCATTGTAATATATTACAGTACTAGTGTAGACTACACTGACGTCTGCCACTGTAAAGACAACATTTTGCAGCTGAATACATTGTTGGTTTACACCTTCTTAAAAGCATTTATTGTTCACAAGACATTTGCTTTTGTTTACTTATGTTAATTTGATTTTTCAGAAAATGTTCAGTAATCTAGGACTGAGTACAGGCTGCAGGAGGTGTGACATTCTATATCTAGATGTGAATGAGTTATCCATAAATGCATGGCCTGAAACTCAAATACAGTCAAGGTGAGGAACGTAAAATTGCATAGTAACTTAACTATAATAGTAAATGTTGAAGCAGATCACTGTTGGAGTAGTTGTGACTGTAGCACATAGCCATAGGCATTCCTTTTAACCTGGCCCAAATTTGAGAGCTCTGGATACTTCCCGTTTAAGCACAGTAGACACCCCCCAATGTCAAAACTCCCCTGTATATATATATATATATATATATATATATATATATATATATATATATATATATATTACATTCACCTATGCCATCTTAGAGCTTTCTTTCCCAGAGAGGAGAAAAATTACCCTTTGCAAAATACAGTAAAGCCGAGGGTAGACTACAGCAAATGAAGGATGAAAAAAAAGTCTCAATCTACTCAGGAAGACAGGAAGGAAGGAAGCAGGCCATAATTGTGGTTGTGACCCAACACTCTAAGCTTACCAGGTGTTTACCTTGAAAGGTGTAGCAGAATTGCTTGCAATATATTTGCACACATGCATGATGTGCTTAAATACTACTTCTCCCTCTCTTTTTGCTGCAAATGAAGCAAATAACTGAGTAGATTTTTTTGTGTCCTTGGTACTAGGTAAATCTTTGCTGTCTGTGCACATCCAAGGAATAGATTCACAAATGCATAGACTGTTACTAGGCTAATGACCCATGGGGCCTTTCTAAGCCTAGCTAACTTTTCTTGAAAGAATAATGATGCCCTGTAATCCAAACAGGATATCGAGTACCAGGCATTTATAAGCTACCTGTATCCATAAGGGACATAGGTGCCAGGCCCAGTGTAAATTTCAGGAAAATAGATGCCAAAAAGGAAGCAGGCCCAGAGTCAAGCCTTGGGGGACTTTGCTAGTGACTTGCCTCTTGGTGGAGGTGGCCTCACCTAGTTTGACCTGCTGGGTCCTATCAGTGAGCCAGTTGGCTATCCAGCAGGTGACAAAAGGGTTTATGCTTAACTAGTGATCTTGTCTATAATGCCTGAGTGGGGTATTGTACCAAAAGCCTTGGCCAGGTCAAGGTCAGATGTGCGCACAGTCTTACCTTCATCCAATGCTTTGGTGACCCTCTCAAAAAAGTACACAAAATAGGAATGACCTTTCTTTAAGAAAGCCAAACTGTGATGGGTACAGTGTTTGCAGATTACCTATGTCATCATTTATCATGTCTATGATAATTTTTTCCATGGTTTTACATATGAGGCTGCTAAGACTTATGGGCCTGTAGTTACCTGGATCAGTGGTTGGACCTCCATTGTGCAGTGGAATGACTGTAGCCATCTTCCATTCCTTGGGCACAAAACCTGACTGAAGGCTCCAGCTGAAAAGTGATTCAAGTGGACCAGAGACGTCATTTTTCATGCTATTTATTAAACATCCTGGGATGTTATCAAGGCCCACTGATGCAGTGTTTTTCGCCTTCAAAAGTGCATTGCTGACCTGTTTCCTAGTAATGACTGGGGGGAATGTGTCATGTGGTATGTTCTTGTGTGGAGTAGGAAAAAACACAGGTAGCTGGACAGTCTGGTTCAAGGAGAACTCATTCACAACTTTGGGCATGAAGAAAGACCTAATTCTCAGGCTCACCCTATCCTAATGAAAGACCAGAAATGGTAACTTGGACATTAGGACTTGAAGTTCTGGCACTCATTTATCCAAGGGCATAGCAACAGGCAGAGCAATCTTCCAAGTCAGAAACTATGCTCTGGCTGCTGACTTGAAGATGGTTTAGGAAGGGTTTTCCAAAACAAAGTTAAGGTCTTGGTAGGGGAGGTGAAACTCTCTTCCAAAAGTGGTCTTAGATGATATACTCCTTTTAAGGAATTGCTTTACTTTCATCAGAGAAACCAGTGACAAACAGGTTGGAATGGTGGAAAGGTGAACCTTAATGAAAGTATACTCCAGGTCTGTACCAAACAGCTCACAGAGGTATTGACACATCAGGGAAATCTGTGTATAGCTAGCATCTGGTCTTCTTGCTTGGCATCAGATGGAAAACCTTTTTTATTTGGATATATGGGATTTCCTACTGGTAGACTTTCTCACCTCCTTAATACTACCCAGTGAAGTGGTGTCTGAAAGCAACAGGATGACATCATCCAAGCTGTGAACTACAGAGTTTCCAGGTTAGGGTATATTAATACCCCTTTTTTCCTCTGGATATTTTCTTATGAAGGGAGAAAGTACAGTTGTGTAGGAACTTACCATAACAGTAGACATCCTATTGATTACTGCTGCAATCTTCCAATGCTGATGGGTTATCCTGCTCAAGGTAACCTGACATCCGGCCCGTGTACCATATTCATAACTTTTTTGATACACTATGCATGCAGCGTACTCCCTCAGGCTTTAGAGATACTGTATCCTTATTGAAGGTGAAGAAGAGAAGGATGGCCATTATGGCAAAGCTTTATTTATGCCAAAGGTAGTAAACAAACTATCCCTGAAATAGACCATCCATTTTCCTTCTTCTCTAACCCACAAAACAGGGGAAAAACTCTTTTGGGAGAGGTGAGATCAACCAGCAGAATCATTTTCCAGGTACAGAATTTCAATGAGAAAGTGGTTGACAGTTTAAAAGGTGGTAAAGTAAGTTTTTCCAGGACAAAAGTTTAGATCTGAGGGAGTTAGAATAGGTCTCCTTGTTGGGTTCAGTTGAAGAAAACCTTTTAAAATCTGACTTCAGTTCTGGAAAGCAACAAAGGTTCTAATGGTATGCAATCAGAAATAGTATACAGGTGTGCCTTAATGGAAAGATAGCCCACTTTTACATAACTCACAAAGGTAAGAAAGAATAGGCAGAAGCTCCACCTGAAAGGGATTCTTATTCTTCTTAAGATACCAGATGGAAAATATTTTCCATTTGGAGATGCAAGATTTTCTAGCTGCAAGTTTTCTCTCTATGAGGATCACATCCTCTGAAAATTGGTGCCTGAAAGAGATTAAAATTTGATCATCATGAGAGTCAGATTGAGAGCCTGCAGGTTGACATGTATCAGAGAGCCTTTTTTCTGTGTGAGTTAGTCTACTTTGTGGGGTAACTTGTAGTGATAGCCATTGGCTAGGTGGATGAGAGGGAACCATTGGTGTTTGGGCCAAAAGAGTCACTAGCAAGATTTTTAGTTTATCCCTTTGTGTCTTCAGGGGGACTTTTGGGATTAGGGGAAGGTGGCAAGCCATAAAACCACCACTAATAGAAGAACATGGTGTCTGCTTTCCAGATCTAAGGACAAGGGGTCTTGGAGCATAACAGTTTGAGATGTCTGCTCTGAGGGGAGTAAACTAGGTTTATTTGAGGGAAAACCCATTTGTGGACTATGTCCAGTAAGACATCCATGTTCAACATCCATTCATGTGGGTCATCCATGGACTAGCCTAGTCAGTCTGAATGTAAATAGCTTGTAGGACAGATTTACTTTTATTGCATGTCCTCATGCCATCGGAGCTAGCTGGGACAGCTGGTAGGAATCAGTCTGCTTGTTTGTTGATGCAGCACATAACCTTGGTGTTGTTTATGAAAATCCTGAGGCGGCCTATGTCCCCATGAGTGAGAACACCTGAAGGGCTTGAAGAGCAGCCTTCTTTTCCTTGACAATGATGTGTTCCCTTATCTCCTTGGATGACAACTGGTCTTGAACTCCTGTGGGGCACATCCACACAACTCAAGTCAGATCCAATGCATCTCTGGAGATGTCCTAGGTGGAAGGAAGAGAAGTCCAATACCAAGTTGGATTTAAGACATTCACCACCACAACTCTCTCTTCAGAGAAGAAAGGGCAACAGAGGGATGTGGAAGTTCAGTGGATGGCGGTGCTAAGACCAAAAGGACTTTATGTTCCACTACATCTTTCTCACATGTAGTCTAACAAAGGGTACCATAGGTATTGTAGTTGCCATGAAGCTCAAAGTTCTTAGGATTTCTCTTGCTGAAGTCAAGTTCAGGTGAAGCAGGGACTGGAAATAGCTGGATAGGAATAGGACTTTCTCCTGAGGGAGCATTCATCAAGACAGTGCCCGTCCTGCAGTCCAAGAATTAAGATCCTAGGAAGGTGTCGGACAGGACATCTTGAGGTTAAGGGTAAGGGTCAAGCTTAGTATTTGCAGAAGTGACACTGGGTAAATGAGGGGGGGTCATAAGGTGCACTAAGGAATTATTTGTGTTCCCTGAGTTCTGTAAAAGGCAATGACTGTTGTGAGGCACTCTGTGAAAACGTTGGGAGTAGTAGAAAGACTGGCAAGTAAAGCAGAGAGCTGAACATATGGTAAAAGAAAGAGAACCTAAGGAATTTCCTGCAGGTGTGGTGAATGGGTATATGCAAGGTAATCATCCTTCAAGTCAAGGAACACTAGAAATACTTGTGGAAGGATGAAAGGCAGTAGAGTTTGCAAGGAGAGTATCTTAAAAGATGGCACTTTTAGAAAGGTGTTGAGGTGAGATAAATCTAGTATGAGCCTCCAAGTACTTTCCTTCCCAGGAACCAGGAACTGGAATAAAAATATTTTCCCAGGGTAGAGATGGTACAGATTCTATGGTTCCCTGGGAGAGAAAATCCTATATGAGGGGTAGAATGAGATGGGCCTGATTGGGTGGAGTAATTTCCCTAAAGGATGAAAGTCCCCTACAAGATATTTTTTAACCTTGTTGGATGATGAATAGCATCCATCTGTCTGTAATGATGAATTACCAAGCTGGAAGGGAGAGAGTGAGGCTCTTGGACAATGTGGTTTCTGGGGAGGAGGCAGAAGATAGTAAAACCAAGGCTGTTTTATCTAGAAAGGAGACCTTTCCAGATTTAGAGTCTGTGGTAGGTTTCCTGAAATATTTTCTTGGGCTGTTTCCTGGCCTTCTGGGATAGTGGGCTTTTGCTATACAGGCAAATGAAGTGGGCTTGGAAGGATGATTCATTTGAAATATGGGGACGAAAGGAAAAAAAGAATCTGCTGATGTCCTGCTTATTATTTTACTCCATTTCAGCAGAGTTTTGAGAAGTTCAGCTGCAGTAGGGCCAAACAAAAGATACCTATGAGGGTGGGGGGATTCAGTAGCTTGGCCTTGATATCCGCTGGGGAGGACTGGAGGCAAATCCAAGCAAATCTACTAATAACTAATCCAGTGGTTGCAGACCATGAGGAAGCTTCTGCATCATCATAGCTCCATCTACTAGAATGCCTGGCTACTTGTGTAGTTTGATTGAACATAGGTGCAACCTAAGCCTTATATTCTGAATCTTACCAGTTAGGCACTTTTAATTAATTCCCCTAGAATGGACACAAGGTATTGTCCAAAAGTGGTAGAGGTGTACACCTTTTTGCCATACTGGACTATGGTCTAACTATCTCTATCTGATGGCAACACATTAGCTGCAAGTAAAAAGTTAATTGAATTATCAGTGGTGATAGAAAAAACTGAATGGTTTGCCACATGATTTTTGTAGACAAACATCATGCACTTACGGACCTTATACAGCCTGTCAGGTTTTCTGGGCACTGGGAGCTAGATGCTGGGAATCAGGGGAAGAAGTGGATGCAAAAGCATCCAAAAAAAACTCTAAGACTGGGGGACTGGCTTGTGTTTTGAAGCCCCTATCTCAAGCAATTCATATAATCTTTTTTGCATGCCAGTGACTTGTCTGGATTCCCTTTCAAAATGATGCATCATCCTAGTAGGATGATGGAAGTCCTCTGGGTGAATGTTTTTACTTGTGTATCTGGAAACTACTTGGCATCATTAAAGGGTTTCAGTTCACTCTGTGCACCCAAAAATTATCTGGAATTATTAAAGGATTTTAGCTCACTCTGCCCTGGTTTCCAGTGATTTCTTTTTTCGTTTTGCCTTCTGGTGATACAACAGATTCCAGTAACAGGGAAAAAAAATCCAGATAAATATTGAAATCTATTAAAAATACAGTTACTAAAACACATTACAGTGAATGTGTGAGTCTGAGCAAAAACCAGTAAGGAAAGGAATTCAGTCTTATTTTTCTTTCAAAGAAATAAGTTATGTCTGGGGCTTCATGTTCAAAGCTGACAAAATAGTTTCCAATCAACTTGTGAGACAGAAGCTTGACAGGATACATGGTTCACTTATGGAAAAAGATCAACCAAGTCACAATGTACAGGTAATGTACTGGTTTCAAAATGACAAAATGCCTGAATCTACAGTGTACAGGGATAAAGTACTTACTGTGAACCAGGTAACAGAGGTTTAACTAACACCCTCAGCACTGAAGGAGCCAGGAAAGGAAGCAAAGAAATAAAGGGGTATAGCTTGCCTGCTTCTCTAGGAAGGGCTGAAGAGGTTCATATGCACTCAGGATCATGCTGGATGGTAAGATCTCCCAAGTGGGGACAGGACAGACCACTACTTATGCATTAAGGGAAGGGGCAGGACTGCTTAGAGAACTGCTAAGTGATGGATGGCATCCCCAGAAAGCCCATCGTATGACTTAATTGTGCTTAGCCAGGAGTGTGCTGTTATGGCTGTGAAGAAAAGGGGGGAACTACCCAAAATGGTTGTCTAAATGACTGCCTCTCCTAGATGGTCCTTGCTTCAGTGAAAGGGAAGAATGGGTCAATTACCCAGAAGAGGGTTGAGGGTTGACAGACAGCAGGGGATAACACCTACAAAAATGTGACTAAAACAGAACAAGTAATGCACAGTTGTGTCATTTGAATTGCATACAGCAACAATACAAAGGAAAAGATGTTAGCATACCAAGATCGAAATCTCATCAGGGAACAGAGTGGTCACTGATTTTCTCCAGTTCAAAGATGTCATGCATTTTTAAGTGCATACTGCTACAAAGGAAGAGATGCTAGCATATTGAGATCCAAGTCACCCATGAAACAGTGGGGCCACTAATTTGCTCAAGTTCAGATATCATTTATTCTTCATGCATAGCTTACTACTCCAGCTTCCCTGAAATAATAAAAATGACAAACAGATCTATTGGCACATGACAGGATATTCTCTGGTGACACTGATGACCTGAGAAACTGCAGAGATAGCCAGGGGAGGGGGTGGGTGGGACTTGAGCAGCTGCCAGCCAATTCACCTACTTGGGGGGGGGGGGTTAGGTTCCTCAACATGGCTTAAAGCCAGATGCAGAGAGCACCCTGGCAGTGCTAATGAACAAGGGACAAAAAGGGTGAGGTGTCTCAATTTAGATAAAAAACAAGCACACCTCAAGGCTGGTCAAACAGTACACCACACTTAAACTTTTCCAAGTCCAAATTATCATAAACAAAGTCCCATATCATATCCTTGCAAGCCATAGGTTTCCATCTATGACCCAGTAAACCTATAACACATACTTATACATAATGAAGACACTCCCTAGTCAAACCAGCACCGTATATGTGGATGAGTAACTAGTCCACTATAACCACCTTTTCTTCAAAAATACAGGCAACTGAGGAACCTTGCAAAAAAAACATACAACTAATGACAAAAAGTTATACTATAGCTCTGCTCAGCTTAACAACAAATCCAATCCTCGAAAATTTTGGTCAACTCTCAACAACATCCTCTATCCTGGAAAGCCCTCTAATCCCTCCCCATACCCTAACTCTTCCTCTCAGGAAACAGCTACCCTCTTGAATAAACACTTTATCTCTTCCATCCAAAATCTGGTAACCTCTAAGCCAAACTCTACATCGACACCCACCCCTCCAAGCCCCACTAACACAACTTTGTTTTCTTTTGAGACAATTCCCATTACCTACATCAAATCTCTACTACTCAAGCTAAAACCTTGCTCTCCTTCCACTGACAATCTATCTCCTACATTCTTCAAACTTGCTGCTGACTCAATTGCCTATCCTATATCTATACTAATTAATTGATCTATTCTGGAATCAACTGTCCCCACCCTTTGGAAATCTTTCTTCACTATCCTTCTTCATAAAGGTGGAAACTCCACTGACCCCTCAAACTACCGACCCATTGCCATTATGTCCCCCCTCTCCAAGATATTAGAAAAATGTATTCACTCACAGCTTTTCAATCACCTCCTCACACACCACTTACTTACCCCTACCCAACATGGATTTTGTCCTCACCACAGCACCACCACTGCCCTCCTCTCCTTCACTTTTATCATTGCAAAGGCCCTAGACAACAATAAACTAATTTCCTGTCTCTTCCTAGATCTCTCCAAAGCCTTCAATATTGTCTCTCATCCTCTACTACTATCCAAACTCGCAAATCTCCACCTATCCCCCTCTGCACTTGCCTGGTTTAATAGTTACCTTTCTGGCAGGAAACAATCTGTCAAATGGCTCTCATCCTCCTCACCTTTCCTTCCCATCTCCACTGGTGTTCCCCAAGGCTCCATCTTGGAACCCCTTTTGTTTAACATCTTTGCCAATGATCTTTACACCTCATGCAAAGAATCCTCCCTTATTCAGTATGCCGATGACTCCACACTTATATCCATCTCAAATAACATTCCTGAACTACACTCCTTGACCCAACAGGCCCTACTATCCACTGAACAATGGCTCTCTCACAACCTGTTGATCCTAAATCCCAAAAAGACCAAACTCCTACTTTTCCTTCCCCATTCTCTTTCTCATCACAAAACCTCCTTTTTTATTACATCTTCTAACAATACAACTATCCAACCTGACACCCACACAAAATTCCTAGGGGGTCATTATCGATGACGAACTAAAGTTCAACCTACACATACTCCAATGTATAAAAAAAAAACAGAAACTAGGTCTGCTATATCAGAACAAAACATTCCTAACCCCTGAATCTAGACTTACTCTGGGCCAGGCACTCCTCCTCCCCTTCCTCTTATATGCCACCCCAGTTCTTACCAATATCCAGGCCTCCACTCTAAACAAACTCCAACAGACTTACCATAAAATAGCCAGATTCATTACTAACTCCCCACACAACTCACATCACTGCATTTCTTTAAACTCTCTTCAGTGGCTTGAACTTCCCTAATTTCTGCTATCTTATCAATTTCATATGCTACACTCTATTCTTTATAAACCTCCTTCTGTCCATCTCTATCTTCCTTATTCTCCATCTACATCCCATCCCAGACCCTCCGTACTTCTAATCAACAATTACTTGATATCTACCACCCAAAAAAGTCAGTTGGCAAACTACTCTACAAACACTCCCTTGCCCACGCTTGGAACAAACTTCCCCTTGACTTGCATTCAATCTCCCACACCTCACACTTTAAAAATGAACTAAAAGCTTATTTTCTCATTTCCAGAACCTGCCCTTGCCATGACCCTACCTAGTCTTCCTTCCCTTTATGTACCCTCAAAAGGACCATACTTAGTACCTCATTACACCGCTCTCTCCAATGTGTCTACTATGCATTTGCATACTTTTATACAAACAAAATTTTTTTATTGTTGACCTATTGAACTATATCAATGTAAAATTGTTACTTAGCTTCTTTTTAATGCAACTTTAACTTTATACATGTAACCCAACATATGTGAATCTTTTTGCTATAACTGCTATTATATCAATATTGTTTAAAATTGTACTTGTTTAAAATGTACTACTGGAGCTTTTCTCCTCGGGTCTCCACTGAAAATGGGCCACAAGCCCAGTTGGACAAACCCGGTTAACAAATGCCAACAAATAAATAAATAAATAATAATCTAGGAATCCTACACTATCCCAAACATACAGGGTCAAACATCCCTGGACTTTGTTAGCACAAACACCCTTAGCCAGCAAGTCCGTATGCCCACTGGTAGTGCCGACATCCTTAACCTGGTCCTCACAAACATGGGAGAACATTGCACTCTCCCCAGTGTAAAGTTGCCAGATTTTCTGCCAACTAAATCTTTAACACTCACCATTGTCATTGTCTCTAGACTTTAAACTGGATTGAACTCCCTCACCAACTCCTTCTCTCTTAACTACTTATCATCCATTGCATCCTCTACAAGCCCACCATCTGCCTGGACATCACCTCTCTTGTCTTTCTCTGTATCCCCCCCCCCAACAAGAACCTTTAGAAGCTCTGACAAAAATCATTTAGAAATCTATAAGCCAAAAAATATCAATTGGTCAAAATCTCTATAGTTCCCTCTCCTCCCTCTCTTGGAACAAACTTCCCCTGTCCATTAGAAAACTAACCCAAGCATGTAAATTCAAGAATGCCCTCAAAGACTTTCTTAGAAATGCCTGGATGTGCCACTGTAATCACCCTCCCTGATCTTCATTCCATTATCTTTCACCATGAATTCTTTCCTTTTTGGACCTCAAAAATATAACCCCACTACTCTCAACACCTTCACTCCTTCCTCCCTCTGACCTCTCATCCTTCATCTTGTACTTCTCTACTTTGAACATCTCTTCCTACTTTCCTTACTCACCTACTGATGTGCAAGCTCAAAACCTAATAACTGTCTACAGTATAGGAAACAATGTTGATGTAAAGTACTAGATTACTGAGTAGTATCCACGCAACCTAAAATGACACTAAATCTACTATCCGTGAGTTGTGGTACTTATGACTGTATCTTGTAAATAGTGAGACGAACTACATTTTAGTATACTCTGTATATAAACTGAAAAATTGATAAATTGAGTAACTTAGAAATGTACCACACTGTTCATTCTCACTTGGGGACTATGTATTTGTTATATATTTTTTTAATTTGTTAATACGTAAAATCATTATGTATAACTGTGGAGCTTTTCTCCCGGGCTTCTGCTGAAAAAGGGTACTAGCTAGATAGACTATCCCGGTCAACAAATGTCGAATAATGTATCCTCACTGGTCAGGTCATAACATAAAGCTGGCTTCATTGAAATAAAAATAAAACCCGGGACTCCAGCTAACCTTGTAACTTTTAGGAATTATTCTATGACAAACATACTACTATTAAGGGACACCCTAAAGAAATTACAAGCCACCCCATATCCTGGCAACACTACTGCCTATGCAGAATTGTTCACAAATACCCTGTACAATCATGTTAATGGCTGCACAGAGACAGCTGTACCTACCCAGACTAAGCCCAGGACAAAAAAAAAACACCCTTGGGGAAACCCAATAGGTTGTGTATCAAGAAGAAAATCATGGCAAAAATTAGGAAGCGCAAAGCACATCAAGGTAAAAACTTCCTCATCAATCTAAACAAGCAACTTAGGGGGTCTTATGTTTAAAAATAGCCTCCCAGGCTAAGGACAATCACAAAGCATTCTTCATCCATGTCAACAGTCTCAAAGGCAATACACAACAATGTGCCAAACTAATTGTAAATGGAGACACCTACACTGAGCTATAAGATACAACAAATCTATTTGCTGACAAATTTAGCTCCAATCCCCCCCACACACACACCCTTCAGAAAATACCTGCAACCATAACTCCCCCAACTACCACTAGGGAACAGGTCCTCAATGCTTTCTCCAAGGCCAAGAACACTGCACTAATTGACCGCAATAATATTCCAGGCTGCTTCCTTAATAGCATGAAACAACCTATTGGGACCACTACAGTCACTATTTAACAGTAACCTCCAGACAGGCTTCATGCCTATGTTCTATGTTTACTGTATCAATCACTGTTTTAGTATTGACTCCTTGTGAAGACTCCCAAGAGCTTACATACAAGTGAGTTACTGGCCCTCAGGAAGACATGATTGTAGGTATCTATGCAAAAATGTTCAAGTCAAACCCTGCTCCAGCCCTGGATGTAATAACCCCATTGTAATGCTTGGAGAAAGTGTGGATGAATGACCAAGTGGTTGCTTCCAGGATGGACTGTGTACTGTCCCCTATAAGGAAGACAGCTATAACTATGGGCTGGCCCTGTTGAAACTGGCTCTAACATGTCCAAGGACGGTCTTCGTGAAAGGAAAACAAAAAATAGATACAGTAGGCTAATCATTTGGATATGGTCTATTTGTTAACTGGTCTTCCCCCTTCCTGTCCTTAGTAAATGCAATGAAAAATTGATCAGACTTTCTATTTTGCTTAGTATTGCCTGGCTAAAATTGCAGTACTAGGAAATCAATCTGAAGACCATTACAAGCTTAGCCAATAACCCACATACAAAAGTTCCTTCCAGTCTCAATGAGGGCAGTACAAGATAGAGCGGGAGAGAATTTGAGACTGTCCAGTTATTTTTCTAGGTTTATCTTGAAGGTGGCAAGTGTGCTACCTTGACATTTTCATTCCTCCAGTCTCAAACTATTTCCTTACAGAGAGAAACACACTTGGAGGAGTTCTGCATTTACATGGTCTGGAAGGGGCTCAATCCCCTTTAACACTGACACCATTGCTATTGCTATTGCCCAGCATGATGAGTTCATTGCATCAAAGACTCGTTTAATAGGGTGTTTTGCAACCTGTCCACTGATGTTGCACAAGTCAAGCTCTCTCTTTTAGGTCATTGTCTTCTATCCTTTCAGCCTTCATCACTAATTGGTCCAGGAGGGGCTCCCTGTACTTCAGCATGCTGATCTGGCAATCAAGGGCCTTGAAGGGAAGATGTATGTCTTCTTCCCAAATTTGTTTAGAATCTTGCTCTATATCATTGGGGTCCTTTCTCTGTTAGGAGCCATAGCAGTTCCCTTGCTGGAATTCATGATCAGCACAGATGGATTTGGAAAAGGATTTTTATAAAAGGCACCTGCAGCAGTCACTGACCCTGCAAAAACAGGTTAAATAGTAACATGGTATTTGGAATCAAGCGCTAAGGAAACATCAGTAAAAGCTTGATCCAGGGCTTCTATGACTAGAAAAATAGCTAATGAATTGGTGTGAACCATTTCTGGAAGCTCCCTGTACTTTATCCAAGATATGGAAAACTCCTTTCCCCTCCATTTGATTTTATCCATCATTATACGAATGGTTTCCCCATATAATACATTCTCTGGGAAAGATGCTAAGCACAAGGTGTCCTCAGTGTCAGATTCCTACAAAGAGGCATAGAATATATGGACTACACAAGTCAACTTGTCCACCTTGGAATCAGAAGTATGAGAATCCATAGGAGGTAAGGATTCCCTTTTTATTTCACTGGTGGGTCTGTCTGAGACTATGTTCTTCAGAGGCTGACAGCCTGGTTCTCAGAAACTCAAGGAAGTCCTGGCCAACCTGAAAAATTCCAGTGAGGAGGTCTGGTATAAGGAAGAAAAGAAGGCCCACCAAGCCCCAGCTATGCCTAGCCAGTGGGCATCTATTTTGGTGGGTTTATATTAGATATTCGAACGCTTAAATGTTCAAATCACTAAAGATCGAATTTTAGTGATCAAATGCTTAAATGTTTGAATATACATTAAAAAAAAAAAAAACAAAATAAAAAAAAGAAAAACTAAAGGGTGTAAGCAGGGGGGCAAGCCCCCCTGCACCCTCCACACCCTCCGCTACTTAAATATACCAACTCCAAGATCGCACTACAGTGTAGGAAATGGGCAATTGTCCATTTCCGCTCTGTAGCACACTGATGTGCAATCTCAGAGTTGGTATAGTTAAGTAGCGGGGGTGTGGGGGTTGCAGGGGGGCTTGCCCCCCTGCTTAAACCCTTTACTTTTTCTTTTTTTTTTTTAAATATTATTTTTATAGATATTCGAACATTTAAGCGTTCGATCACTAAATTTCGTTCTTTAGTGATTTGAAAATTTAAGCGTTCGAATATCTAATATAGACCCTATTTTGGCTTGGAATGAGCTGTCCTAGATTTACATGTGGTGACCACCTTGGAGGACTTGTGTCATCAGTGGGTACTGAAGAACTCTATTTGAGTACTTGGATATCCTCTAGTACTAAAGTTATGCAGCCCTCACCCTTGCTAATTATAATCTCAGTGTCAGTAACCAAAGCCCAATGAAAAGCATCTAGACTGACCAACAGAGCAATATTACCTCATGAGGACATACTTAAATTTGAGAGCATGGCAGAGGTCTCCAGAGAACCAAGTATATTTGTGAGTTGCAAAAGCACTTTGCTGAAGATACCCTTAAGCTTTGGGGAGCCTTTCAAAGTCTGACAGGTTGTCAGCTTCCTAATTTTTTTTTCTCTATGGAGTGCTTTTCAAAATGCTTTTTCAGTGGGATATCACAGGTGGGTCTAGTCTATACTGTGGAGATCCAAGACCAAACAAGAGAACTTCTGAGCTAAACAGTCCTGGAGAGATTTTGGCCCTCCACACGACTGTCCTCTGGTTAAACCTGGCACAATGGGGACACAATTAGGCATGTCATCCTCTGGCCCTAGAAAGAAAAATACATTTACCATGTAAATATTTATGGGGATTTGCTTTCCACACTCTACATAATGGTTAACATCATCTTTAGAATGTTATACCCAGGGCCTAATGCACAAAAGTTAAAACAGGATAGCATACAAAAACCAAAAAAATCTTCCTCAAGGAGGTACTTACCTGAACTGTGGAATCCAGGTGACAAAGGACTGATGAAGCAACAGCAGCACATTCAATATTGAGACAACTGCAAACAGAAAGAATTGAAGATGATAAAGGCTGATGCTCCATTTTATACCACCATTATCCTGATGTTCAGGTGGACGGTGATCACATGACCACAATGGGGAAGTGTGAAAAGTGGCAGATGTTGGGCCAGATATCTAGTCTTCTGCGGTAGTAGCTCCCAAGATTTACTTCTTCAACAGTGAATTATACATTGAACATCTATGAGAACTGTTATTGCCTGGCAGTTTGGCACACTGGTTTAAGACTGTATGCTGTTAAACCTAGGCAGTGCAGTAGCACATTACTCCTGGGGCTGACTCTGGAAAGGGAACTGTCTCTTCAGTGGGTCTACACCAGTAACAGAGGCTATAGGTTCATTAGGCATGCATATCATTAAGGAACCTATCTTAATTTCCCCCAAGAACCCTGCAGTAGGCAAAAGGAAGCAAAATCAAAACCTTAAGTATGGGAAGCAGTTTGTTAACCGCTCATAGCCTTAATCATCTGTACTGTTAGATAAAGAAGTGGGATGGTCTGAGATGGAAGTTGGATCTGGGACCACTTGTTCTCTATGTAAGAATCATACATCTAAATCAACTAGCCATCTTAGTCTTCTTGGAATTTTGGATTATGTCAACTCTGCTGCACGGACTCTATACTGCATGACTTCAACTACATTGCTGATGCTTAAAATCAACACATGGTAAAGGAAATGTCATGAAGAAAGCAAAAAATGTACACCTGTGTGAGCAACTTACTGTAAAGTGTAACTGTGGAGGAACTTACCATAAGAGCAGATATTCAAGTAGATCACTGTTACAGTAGTCCTGACTGATGGAGCTAGCTGTAGAAGGCCTGATGCCCAGCCTGACTTCTAGACCTCAGTACATTTTCCCCTGCAGGTGGGATGGAAGTTCTATCAGGGATGTCAAGATACTTTTTAAATAAAGTAAACATTCATTTATGTCATTTTAGAGCTTTCTTGTTCGAGAAAGTAAAAGGCATGTACCCTGAAAATGACAAAGACCATTTAAATCTTAGATGAAGGGAGTAGGAGAAAAAGGGGTCTTCCCAAACCAATTAAAATATGGGCAGGCCTGAGAGCAACTTTGTAAGGGAAAGTGGTAGCATAATAAGGTACTCCTCCATGCACAAACCTAGAAAAAGGGGATAGTGGCTAGCAAAATATTGCTGCAACAGTTATCTACTCAAAACATCTACTGTTACATGTTCTTAGTTCAGATCACTGCTACAGTAGTCCGAATGGGATGACTTCAAGAACTCATGCCGATAGTGAGGGGACTTAAAGGGCTAGGCTGCAATATACTCTGAAGACTGACTGTAACAAAATCCAGGCCTAGCTGTGGAAGAAATAACTAATTTGTAATGTTTGGAAAATAAATGAAAGGAACTGTGGTGGTAGCCAGACTTCTCATACTATGGGGTCAATCAGTTTACTCTATTTTCTTATCTTTGGAGGCATAATAGAATATAATACAGTGGGTCAGCCATATGCAAATTGTTTAAACATGGCCCTCACCTCCTTCCCCATTGCAAAAGACATGAGCAACTGATTTGAGCTTCTAGTATCTTTGGTTCTTTGCAAATATCTCAGATGTCAGTGTCCACCTAGGGAATGCAATAGCCTTTCCTCCCTGTTTTGAAGACTGGGAAATAAGACATATTTGAATGGTCTTGAGGTTAAATTCAAGGTCTGCTTTTGGCATAAGTAAGTGTTTGCTGAAAAGCTGTCTTTGTCGAAAACCAAAAGTTGTTCTTTACATATCAAGGCTTAAAGTTCTGATGCTCTTCTTGCAAAGGTGATGGCTACCAACAAGATTATTTTCCAAAACAGAAATTCGAGAATTGTGACTTCAAGCTCAGAGGGCAACTGGGGCTGTTTTCCTAGTACATAATTAAATCTCACGGGTGACTAATCATTCTGTGAGGTTCAGATGCAGGACTTCTTTTAGAAAGTGTTTAATAGATACTGGACATGCCAATGGCGAGTTCAGGGGAAGGCAGAATTGCTTGAAAGATGCCCCCTAGCATAAGCAGAAGCCAACCCTGAATTAAACAATTAACAAACACTGCAGCACCAGGTACAATTCTGCTGTAATGGAATCCCTGTTCCTTTTGTGGCACCATAGGTGAACTCTCTTCCATGAGTATAAAGCAGGATTTCCCCGTGAAAGGCTTCCTAGATTAACTCATTAAACACTAACACCACCTCCAGGTATTTTTCTAGTCACATTCTACTGACATTTTTGGGCATCTAATATAGCCTACTAATATTAAATTAATAAACCTAAAAACTTACTATACGAAATTTATTGAAACAGTTCATCTTAAAAGCTTGCATGATGGCAACACATCCGCAATGATATTTGGCCTCTCTAGTGCATCTGAAGAGATGTCTTATACTATATTACTTTAATCTCCCTACACAAATATCTCAACAGCCAACACAGAATTGCTTAGCCACAAATAAAAGCTCTCAGCTGGATAAACAAAATGCAGCTGGCAGTACACATGCAGTCTTAGTATCTGAGATGCTGCAAATTCTTTACAAAATATAAAATTAATATTTATAGTGAATTATGAAATCCAGTTTAATATTTAGAATCTAATGGTACTAGCAGTATAAAACAATTTGTGCTGAATAATTTGCCATGTAGACTTCTTTAGTAACCCTTAATTTTCCAGAGATATAAATGTTTGCTTGAAATGTGAAGACATAAATTTGTGGAAGTCAAAGTATGAACTTCCACAGCACCATTGGAGAGAATGAGATTAAGCACATCTTCAGTAAACTGGTGCTTGGAGGACAGTCTTAAATCATCGAAGCTATGAACTACAAAGTCAGTAGACTGGGGTGCAGGAGAGCTCCACTGTTCTGAACAATTTGACATTTACACTTCAGTAATCCTTATGGTCCCAGAGATATAAATGTTTGGAATGTGAGGACATAACTTACATCTGTGAAAAAGCTGAGGATACAACCATTGGAAATCAAAGTGCAAACTTCCAGAGCACCATTGTAGAAAATGGGATTAAGCACATCTTCAGTAAAGTAGTGCTTGAAGGGTAGAGTATTAAATCATCCCAAGCTGTGAGCTGCAAAGTCACTAGATTGGGGTGCATGAGGGCTCCATTGTTCTAAGGTAGAAAGTCCACCTGCAGAAGTAGCACTTAATGTCTCCTTTGACTATTTCCTCAAGGAGGGGAGACAGTATAATTTTTTTTAAATGGAGCTGTAAAGATTCTCTTTATAGGTTCATAGGTTCATAAGTAAGTACTAGACTATCTCCCCGAGGGCATCTATAAGCCTAGCCAGAATGTGTTGGCTTTCATCACCCCCTTAGAGTAGTTCCCTGTGCCTCGGTCCAGCAGAGCCATTAGTTCCCTGTGCCTCTGCCCAGCAGAGCCACTGCAGTGATCCCCAGAGCAAATTTTCTGTTTCCCATCCACTCGTCAAGGTTTCTCTTGAAGAATGTTAGTGAGGGGCTCTGTCTAATGTAGATAGGAATCCTGTTCCAAAGCATGGGGAGTCTCTGGGACAGGAATCTATCCCTCCAGCATGTCCTATTTATCATTGTGGTGAGGTTTAGATCCCTAGAGCGTGTGGCTCTTGGGGATTTGTTTTTTTTAGGTGGCGCATGTCCATCAATTCTGGGTTGGACATGGCCTTGTTTGTCAAGCAGAGATCACCTCTGAGTAAGCGGTATGCAACCGAGTACAGCTGGAGTTTCTTTAGTTGGGCTGCATAGGGCATATGTTTGAGGCCAGTAATCCTCTTGATGAGGTACTTCTGTGGTCTTTCCAGCTGTTGCAGGTGTATTGTAAGATGTATCCCAAATGGGGCATTGTACTCTGTGATGGGTCTGATGAGTGATGAGTAGAGGGGCACAATAACCTCTTTTGTTCTAGATGTGAACCCTTTTGTGATAAGGTGGGCCACATAGAAGGACTTTCTAACCACCTTGGCAATATGATTATCAAAGGAGAGATTACTTGGGTCCCCAGATCCCTTATTACATTTACTGTATTTAGGGGACTACCACGTATGTGGTAGTTCACGGGTACTTTGTTTTTTCCAAAGGGGAGACTATGCACTTTTTGGCATTTAGCTTGAGGCCATGATTTTGACACCAGGTATCTGTCTCAGTGAGACCCTTCTGGAGGATGTCTGTATCAGCTGGAGAGTCAATTATGGCCCCCAGTTTGCAGTCATCTGTGACCTTGGTCAGCCATAGTCCTCCTGTGCTTGCCTGTACCTCAGAGAAGTATATACCAAACAGGAGGGGTCCCAGAACTGAGCCCTGGTGGATGCCACTTGTAACTGGTTTACAGTCGAACATACAGCCTGCAACTCCCACTGTGTGGGTTCTATCCATGAGCCAATTTGCAACCCATCTCATGACGTAGGGGTTTATGTTCAGGCTGGTGAGCTTGTCTATAATACCAGAATGAGGAATGGTGTTGAAAGCCTTTGCAAGGTCTAGGTAGGCTGTGTGGACCTCCTTTCCCTCATCTAAAGCCTTGGTAACTGTCTCAAAGATGTCCACCAGGTTTAGGAGGCATGATCTGCCCTTAACAAAGCAAAACTGGGTATGGTCCAATGTTTGAAGGTTCCCAATGTCTCTGTTAATGAATTCCATGATGATGCACTCCATAGCCTTGCAGACCAGGCTAGTCAGGCTTATAGGGCGATAGTTCCCGGGATCCGTTGTGGCTCCACCTTTGTGAAGCAGTATAATGGTTGCTGTGCACCACTCTATGGGTACGTAGCCTGTAGAGAGGCTGAGTTTAGGTGACGGGTTAGTTAATTTTGGAGCTCATGTAAGACACAGCCTGAGACACTGTCTAGTCCCATTGAAGCTGTATTTTTGGCTTTGGATAGGGCTGTCTTAACCTGTGTGTCAGTGATTGCCGGGGCACTACATTCTTCTGATATGGTTATGGGCCCTTTAGAAGGTGAGAGGGGGGTGAAGTTTCCACTAAACCTGTCTGCCAGAATGTTGGCAATATCAGTCAGTTCAGTGTGTTTTGTGCCATTCTGCACTAACTCAGAGCAGATCTGAGAGTTTCCACTTAGGTTCTTGACATAGCTAAAGAACGCTTGTGGTTATCTTTGGAGTCCTTGGCAATTTTTCTTTGGAAGCTAGCCTTGGATGATTTTATAAGGGATCATAGTTTCCTGCTGATACTAATCAGGGATGTCTTTCCTTCTTAGGATTTTATTCTTTTCTGCACTACTTTCCTCCTTCTATTGTATAGCTTGTTTATGGCAGGGGTCCACCAGACTGGTTTCCTTTTCGTGGAGGAGTGAGTCTTGATTTTGCTTGGGATAGCATGATCCATGCATTCTTCCAGGTGCTCATAGAGTACCTTTGTAAGGGATTCAGCAGCTTGGACAGCGTTGTCCTTTAGCATGAGGGCTGTGAACCTTTCCACCTTGGTCTTAATTAACGTGAAGTTTGCTTTGAAAAGTTTTTCATGGTGGTTTCCTTGATTGGGGGTGGAGGCAGAATGTGGATATCCAGAGTAATTAGTCTATGGTCTGATCTAACCAGTGAGGGTTTGACCTCCGGTGTAGAACACCGGTCGCCCATGTTGGTGATGACCAGGTCCAATATGTTGTCACCTCTGGTGGTGGTGTTGACCAGTTGATCCAGGGCATTTGAGTTTATAAATTCTAGGAAGCATTGGGCAAGGGAGTTAGTACTTGAGTAGTTCTCCCAGTTAATGTTTGGGTAATTGAAATCACCCAATATTAGAGCGTTTGGTAGGACCTTCATATTTTCCAGTGTCTCCAGAAATGCAGAATGGGAGTCCTGGGTCATGGTGGGTGATCTGTAGCAAGCTACAATTTGAATTGCAGTTTTGCCCATTGTTAGTTACACATGGATGATCTCTGAGGCATTGTGCTGTGCCACTAACCGGGAGGTGTGTGTATCCTTGATGAATATGGATACACCCCCACCTTTTGTGTTTCGGCCCGGGTTCTGTGGCCGAAAAGTATGGTATGAGTTATAGCCTGGTAGTGTTGAGGTGCTCTCAGGAGCCTTAAACCAGGTTTCTGTTACTACACAGATATCGATGTTCTCCATACTGAGGAGTGCCTCGAGTGCATGCATTTTGAGGTTTAGACTTCTGGCATTGAGTAGCATTACCCTCAGTTTTTGGTTACTTGTGCTATTCACGGTGGTGGTTTTGTCTTTTGAGCCTTGCCTAAAAAAGGCACTATGGGGCGGCAAAAGCCTTGGCCAGTATTTGAAAGCCTAAGGGTGACAGTTGCAAGCCATCTCCTGTGAAGCAACGTGGCTTATTGAGAATGTCATCCCAGGTGGACAGATAATGGATCCCCTTTGAATGACACCAGAAACTTAGCCAATTGTTGAAATTGATCATTTTTTCTTTATACTGTGGCATCATTCTTGGTGAGGGCAGGATGCTACTCAGGGTCAGGGTCATACTGGCCTGGGCTACATGATCAGAGAGCTCTTCCATGTCTCTTTTCATGTAGTCCAGGGAGGTACATCTCAGGTCATTCACACCAACATGGACAATGAGAGAGTTATATTTGTACTTGTTCTAGAGTGACCTGAGTGCTTGTGTTATGTGACGGATCATGGTGCCCGACAGGCAGCTAGCTGTAACCTTCTTCTTGTCCAGCCTAGTTAGTTGGACATCAGTGTACCTGACTATAGAGTCACCTATTACTAGTGTGTTGGGTATGTTATTTTGCCTTAAGGGCTGTGATTGCGTGGCACACTGATTATGTGAAGTATGTGTTTCATGGTTTGTGATGGGGTGTGGAGGTTGCTTGGGTGTCTGCTTTGGAGGTCTCTGTTGCTTTTGTAGAGTTTTATTTAGAGCCTCTGAGTATGTTTTCATGTATTTATGTGTGTTATTTGCTGGTGTTGAATTAGTAGGTCTGTGTGAGACTGGTGGTGTGTTGCACGTACTTTCCTTCTCCTCTTGACTGTCAGTTCCAGTCTTGGGTAGAGAGAGCTTTGCCTCCAGTTTGGCTGTATAATTGCATCTCTTGCATATATTAGTGTTTGGTGGTAGGAGGAGAGGGTTGTCTGTGTACATGAGACAGTTGTAACATTGTCCCAAAATGCCCAGATTCACCAGTTGGACTGGAAAGTACACCTGAAACTGCCATTTGGACATACATAATAGGTAAAGTGAGCTGTTTTACTGATTAGCTGGTAGGGACGAATAGAGAGACTTGTCCTTCTGGACAGTATAGGGGGTCTAGTGCTAGGGTTAATTAGTGCTTGCTATGAGTTTTGAGTAAGTGCTGGACTGTGAAATGAATGGTTTGAGTGCTTAAGTTGAAAGTTTGTTGGAAATGAAAGAGATAGAAATTAGCCCAAAATGGCCAATAAACTACTAACTTCTGGGCTACAGCAAACAAGGTGCACAAATTTCAGAAAGAAACAGATCAAATAAGCAGGCACAATAAACCTTTAACCAGAAATTTCCAGCTCAGAAGGGCAGATTCTAGCCTCTCCTCCCACAAGAGTGCAGATTACAAACCTTCTTAATGTAAAATAACTGGCCTGGAGTCAAAGTACTTAAACCAGAACTAATGAGCTTTTAGAATAACAGACACTGAGCCTTCAATCAGCAATTCCCAACTTAGAAAGATGTAAGCTACCTGTCCTGCCACAACAATACAGTCCACAAACCTTCTTAATGTAAAACAACTGTTTTGAAGCCCAAGTGCTTAAACCAAAAGGCTTAGAATAACAGTTACAATTTAATCAGGCTACTACCAAGCAGTAATAACTGCAGCAGAATAATACAATTGAGTACTTTTAAGAAGAAGCACAAATAAAATAAGGTAATAAAGTGGGAAGAAACACAATTACAGTAAAAGCAGATGAATAAAGTGCAATTTTTTTTATAAAAATAGAAAACGAGCTGATTTAAACAAATTACCCAATTAACCAGTAAGAAAACTCAAAGCTGAGCCCTGTTCCAGCAGTCTCCAAGCTGACAAGTTCTAACCGCACACTCCTGCCATGAGGATGCAGGGGAACCTTCTCCAGAAAAGATGGCCTGGATTAGTGCTCAAGTTATACAAACAAAGCTAGATTCAGCAGGCCTGAATCTAGTCTATGCTACAGCAGACAAGTTGCACCAATATCAGAAAAAACAGTTCAAATGAGCAGGCACAGTAAGCCTTTAACCAGAAATTCCCAGCTCAGAAGGATAGAATCTAGCCTCTCCTCCCACAAGAGTGCAGACCACAAACCTTCTTAATGTAAAATAACTGGCCTGGAGCCCAAGTGTAACCAAAAGACTTAGAATAACAGTTACAATTTAATCAGGCTACTACCAAGCAGTAATATATGCAGCAAAATAAACACAACTGAGTACTTTTAAGAAGAGGCAAAAGCAAAATAAGGTAATAAAGTAGGAAGAAACACAAATGCAATAAAAGCAGATAAAGTGAAAATTGTTTTATATATATATATATATATATATATATATATATATATATATATATATATATATATATACTCAGAACTGAGCCCTGTTCTAGCAGTCTTCAATCAGACAAGTTCATGGCCTAAGTGGGTATGCCTACTTAAATGTTCTCTCTGTATTAGGCAGGATAAGCTAATGAGACTAGACTAGGATAGAGCTGGGATAGGGCTGAACAGATGGGAATGGTAGGAGTGTCTGAAATCAAAATATGATCTCACTGTACTCGGTTGAGTGAGCAAATGAGATAGGCCCAGGAGGAGTGTTCAAACACAAATTTACAGGAGGGGCGGTCAATTCCAAAGCCACCAAGATTAATACCACAACAAGAACAAGAACACAACAAGAACTTTGACCCACTTCTCCCTTATTCCCTTACGCACAATGGGGGAGTAGTGTTATTAGAGGGAATGCATAAAGGAAAAGGCAGGTCTACTTGACAGAAAAGGCAACCACTGCCCAAATATCTATGTATGCTGCTCTTGTGCAGACTTTCCTGAGCTGTCTGTCTGTTGCTTGGTGGTCCATTCAGGTCTATGTCTATGCTACTGCACCAGTGTACTAGCTGAAAGGAAGTCATTGCTGCAGATCACCAATATCTGTGGGTCGATCTTTGACTTAACTGTTCTGCCACAGTATTCAGATATAATGGGATGCAGACTGCCTTCCGGGCCATCTGAGACTGCAGTGCTACCTCCCAGGTAGTTATGGACAGCCTACACAGGGGATACCATAGTATACCTTTTTTTTGCTTGCTTGCTTACTTACTGATATACCATACCACTGTATTATAGTCTGTTGCTACCAGTAATTCTCTGTTCTTCTAGCTTTAAAGACTGACAACCTCCATCAAAACAATCATCTTTTAAATCTGTTTCTTTCTTTTGTTGGACTACCGTCTGATTGGCCTTGGACCTTGAGGTTTATAAGTGTACATTCCTTAGGCCAGGTCTGAGACACCTGCTAGGATCAGGGAGTGGGGCTCCTTGATGAAGGGTATACCAAGTTCTGTCTGGCACTGGTGGAAATCACTCCAGTTCATGGGAAATGCAGGGAACAATAGATGACGCTTCAGGAAACTTCATGTACTGACTTTAAGTGGATCTTTGCTATCACTAGAGTTTTCTCATTAGCATGCTTTTCATGGCTGTTAGGTGACAGAATAGTGGATGCCATGTACCCCAGTCTCCTGAAGTATTTTATAGAAGACACTTTTTGCCTCATTTGCTACCTTGTGAAAGTAAATGTGACAAGTGATGAATCTTCTTTTGAGGGGGGTCTGAAAGGCCTTTCTTGATGCTGGAATTCAGGACCCCCCTCCCCAGAAATATCACTATTCTGTAAGGAATGACAACTAAGACATGTGAATGTTAAAGGAAAACCCAGTGCTTTGGGAGCAGTCCATGATGACCAGTAGGGTCCTGACCACCTCTTTCAGTGACACTACCTGAATGATGCAGTCATTCAGATAAGGTTTACATGTGAATGCCATTTGTTCTGCAGTAAGCTTTTAATGGAGCTAGGCATTTTATGAAAACATTGGGTACATTAGACAATACAAAGGACAAGGTAAACTGATAGCTCAAGTCCTCTGCTTTTAGCCTGATGCAGTATATGTGGTCCTGTGAATAATACTGTAGAGACATAAATCCTTAAGATCCAAAGGATTCCCATCAAGGCCTTGGGGAAAAGGAGTAGTAGTAGTGTTGTAATGACAATATTTTGAATTTGGGCACTCTGATAGGAATTGAGTTTTGAAAGGTTTAAAGTTGGATCTCCATGGTCCTTCCATTTCATGGCACCAGGACCAGTCCATGGCCATTCCATTCATTGCACCTGAAAACGTCTTGACTAAAATCCTCAGGTTGTTCTTTTCTGGAATTAAGCTCCATCATCCATAGTAGAAGTACCTGAAAGATACAGATAAATACACCTGGCCTTTTGGCACAGAAGGAATACCTGTCAACTTGAGATTCTTTATGGACTGCAGATTGTTGTCTGAGAAAATATTTGTTACACCAATTTGTTCTTTGTAATGTTTTCCACTTAGGCTATGAATGACCCTTTTTGTTACCGTTACGATTTTTGGGAGGGGGCCAATGTAGTCATGCTTTTCCCTATGTACAGGGGAATCCTGTGCCCCCCAAGGCTTTCTTGTGTGTTCTTCTGGTCATATTTTCTTATACTGGCCTCTCCCTCTTGCTGAACTAAATTTTCCCTGCCTGAGACAGTAAGGACTGTACTTGGATGAGTAGTTCCTGTCATTCCTGACCTATAGGAAGTAAAAAGCTGCAACATTCTACAGAGTCTTGCCCTTTCCCTCCATTTTCCTAAATACTTCATTAGTGGGGTTCCCAAACAGCAACCTTTTACATAGAGATGCAATAATTTGTACTTTGGACACCTTCTGGAAGGGGAAGTAGCCTTAGCCAGGTGCATCTTCTTATGATAGAATTCATAGCTGCCATGCTGCATGCTGTGTATACCTCATTCACAGCTCGCTTTATTAAAATGCTTTGGGAGCCAACAGACTGGGTGAGCTCGACCCATTTTACCCTCAGGTACTCCCAATCTGATACCTCTCCAATCTTCTCTCTCAACTGGTCTAGGGGAGCAGTTTGCCACTGAACATACATGTCTGGTAATTTATATCGATGAATGCAAAGAGTAGCAGCTGAGTATAAGAATACTGGGGACAAGAACCAACCTTGACACTCTCTCCAGATGCAAAGGCACTACTGCTGGATCTGCTAAAGGGTTCTTACAGAGGCACATTTGGGATTCCTGAACGCTACAAAACCTGTCAAGCTTGTCTGAGGCAGGTGCTGAGATTCTGGTTCCTTTGAGGCTGCTAATGAAAGCATCTTTCAATACCCCCAAATTAGGATAAATAGCCACAGGTTTAAGGGCCTTCATACCAAAAAAAAGCATCCAATGCTGCTTTAGCTTCCCACATTAAGTACTTGATTTAGTTACATTGATGGGACATAAATGAGGATTTGTTGAGATGAGATGATATGTTTATATGTTTATATATTTCTGTGTTTTATTGGTGAATTCTAGTTTGGTCACATTAATGGGACATAGACGTTGTTTCGTTGAGATGTTAAATAACGTCCTATATATATATTGCTTAATGTTCTGAACATCAGACTGAACTGTTCTCCTACATTAGTTAATATTAATTAGTTAATATCTTATGATATTTGCTTAAACAAGTGACTATGAATACTATATTTTTCATGGTCATTTTTTATTTATTAGCAATAGAGGCTTTGATATCATGCATTTACATTTATTTGTTCTTAATAGACTTCTTTGATTACTCACTCTATATTTGCTTAGGCTTTTAGATACATTTTATATATTTAGGTGTTTACATACATATATTGTGAATATATTTTTTATATTAGAACTATGTTGTAGTTCTATGTTAAGAACCAAACTGGCTTCTATAACAATGTCGGTTATATTTTGCTAACGCCACTATTAATGCAATAGGATACCGAGCATTGTATGTTTATATGTACATTTGTTTATTTACAGTTTTTACTAGGTTAGTTAGTGATATCATTTTATATGTAAGGAATTCTTATTTGTTTTTTTACCAGTGTTTTATCGGTGCTTCGGCACTTGTTGCTTATTAATTGAATTCATGGTTTATGTTGTGACATGATGTCTTTGTTCTATTGTTTTATACTTTATGCTTAACACTCAGGCATATTAAATCAGAAGAGTTAGTTGTAGATGGTTTAAGAATAATTAGGGTTGATGAATTAATTATACACCTAGACAAGATGATTAATTGGCAATGAGCTGATTAATTGAAATAATGTCTCTGTATAAATACATGCTCATTTTGGTCATTTGTTAAACCTGAGGAAGCGCACTAGTTTGGTGCGTGAAAGCGCTTGTTCTTTTATCTACAATAAATGCTTCATTTTTATCGTGGTGGTTCCTTCATATCTTGTTATTACTGCTGATATTTTTTCGTTGTGCAGGAACCTTTGGATGGTGACAGCTTGTTTTTTATTACTATTAGTTTTTCTACTTTTGTGCTTGTGTCACCGTCACACTATGGAACACACTATTGAACTGGATTATAATCCTGGTAACAAAACCAACTCCATGGAATGGAACAACGTATTTTGCCAACGTGAGAACCCTCTCCTGAATATGGAATTACATGCACCAGCTTTGAATATGAAAATGGGTATGGTTGATAATCTACAAGATTTTTATATTGCTATGAGACAACTTGAAAGTGACCTATACAGGCTACATAGGCTAATATGGCAGAGGAGGCATTTGGAGGCATGCCTCCATTTCAAAGTAGTACCTCGGGGCATGCGAATCTTATGTATGCCGAGTTATGGCGATAATCACCCGGAGCTGCTAAGAAGATGGCAGCAGCTAAATATTGACTTTGGCATGCAATATATCAAGTTGCTACTTGATTATTTTTCCCCGATAGAAACCGAACTGGTTACTAAAGTAGAGACTACTTACCAAGACATCATACATGCTTTTAAGGGGGATGTCTTTGAATCTAAACTTCGCAACATGTTTCAACAAGTAGCCATGTACAGTGGAAGACTCAAGCAATTAAAGCATAAAAAACTTAGGAGAGACTATCAGGATTTCTCCACCGGACAGATTTTTGTATGGCCTAGATACAACAGTAGTCCTGAAACACAAAATAGTGAATCAGCTACTTCAAACCATATACATGATGAACACTGTGAGAATGTTGAGTCGACGAGTACTATAAACGTAGTGATGACGTCAACTAATACTGTCAGTAGCGACAACAACGGCGTAGCTGATGGAACTCCACCGTGTAACCAGCTACCCTTGAAAGCTCCGTTCGTAATGGGTGCCAGACCGAAGACTGGTATGGATTTGATGCCTGATGCATCTCCTTTTTTGAAGTTACCTGTTCAGTACAAAACCAGGGTGATGACACGCTCAGAGAGTCGAGGGAGAGGGAAACGGAAGTTTTCAGGTGAGACCTTGGAACCGAGGAGAAAGAACAGGAACTGAAGCAATTGTTTTTTAATTTATCATCAAGACAGTTAACTGTTGATGAAGAAGTTCTTTTAAATAAAGGACTTTCGTTCATTCCCTCCCAAGGAAGCAATCTATCTGAGCTGTTGATTGATTTGCGCCTTTTTGCCAGGACACTATCTTTAAAGGTACTTTTCCATAATACTGATAGTTCAGATAATAATGTACAGAGAAATTGTCACAGGAAGAGAAGTACGTTTACTCCGCCACTATCCAGTACTATAGATTGCTTTGTACGTGCATGTGAAAGGGACTTATACACATATTTTGCTGAAACTAAACACAAGGGCATCTTTTATAACCTTAATGCTGCTCAAAGGGCTTCCCTAGATAATCTACGGCATGATAGAAAACTAACCTTTAAACCAGCGGATAAGGGTGGTGGGGTTGTTATGATGGACACAACATTCTATGCTGAATCCATGTTTAGATTACTTCAAGATGACTCTGCTTATAGATGTATAGAAAGGAAAGATGTAACAGATATAGTGAGGATGGTACATGATTCTTTATATGATTTAATTATGTGTAGGCAGGTAGATAAAGATTTATATGAATATCTATTAATTGATTCTCCACTTATACCTGTGATAAAAGGCCTACCAAAAATGCATAAAGGGGTTTCCCCCCCCTTTACATCCCATTGTATCAGGGGAACGATGGGTTACTGAAAAATTATCTGTTTATATCCAATCTATGCTAGGTCCCTTAGTCCATAATATACCTTCTATTTTGAAGGATACCTATAGTCTCTTGAATGAGTTGGATATTATTTCTGGCTCTTCTAAAGTTTCTACAAAAACCTTTTTTGTATCAATGGATGTTACTAATCTATTTACAAGTATTCCCAATGACTACGGGATTTAAGCCATTAGGGAGTTTCTTAATATGAATAATACATTAGATAGAGCACATCAGGTCTTAATATGTAGTCTACTTGATTTGGTCCTTAATAACAATGTGTTTTTATTTGGAGATAAACTGTATGCTCAGACATGGGGAGTAGCCATGGGCACTCCCTGTGCAAACGCTTACGCGAACCTGGTCATGTACCAATGGGAGAGTAGGTACGTGTTTAATAATGCAAGGTTTGCTAATGTTACTCTTTACAGACGTTTCGTGGATGACATTCTGATATTTTGGAATGGTGATGAAGACTCCCTGTTTGAGTTTGTATCCTATTTGGAATCCACTACGATGTTTCTGAAATTTACCATGCAATACTCAACTGTTAAGATTGATTTCTTAGATTTAACTATTAGGAAGGAATTGAATAACAACATTTCTACCACCATATTCAGGAAAGCCTGCTGGAGAAATGCGATTCTCCATTATACCAGCATGCATCCACGCCATATATTTCATAACGTCGTTAGGGGACAATTTTTAAGAATGATGCGTATCTGGAGCATAACAGCAGATAGAGATTTTCAACTGGAAAGAACAGGGAATCTGTTCATAGATAGGGGCTATCCACGCTCATTAACACAGAGTTTAAAGTCTGGAATGATAGATACCCAATGCAATGGAGACCCTAAACAATGGACCAATACCCAAGGTCATCGAACCAGACAAAATGGGACTAGGCCTTCTTTCATAGTTAGATATACAAATGACATCCATCATATTAAAGATATCGTAATTAACAACTGGAAAATTCTGCTGCTAGATTCACTTATTACTCAAATAGTGGGTAATACGCCCACATTTAAGTACAGAAATAGTAAGAATCTTAAAAGAATATTATGCAATGAGATGATGAGCAATCAAGATATAGACATTAGACAGTTGTATAAGAATGGCACATATCCATGTGCAAGATGCAATATGTGTAAATTCATATCGAAAGATCAACAATTCAAGGTACCAGGAATAGGTTATGTCTTTGAACCTACTTTCTATGCCACACGTGAAACAAAAAATATTATTTATTTAGCTACATGTGAACGATGTGAAGCATACTATATAGGTTTAACATCCAGAAGGCTCAAGGATCGTATTTACAATCACGTATATGACATCAGGAAAGGAGTTTTGACAAATGCCCTTGCCAAACATAACCATTTATTTCCTGAACATCATTTTAAATTTAGAGTTTTACAGGTTATACATTCCAGCATGAGGGAAGGGGATAATATGGGATACCTTGAGTTTATGGAACTAAACTGGATACTAAGAATGAAAGCACACATTGAACCTGGCTTGAACTTAGCACTTAGTATTAAGCCAGCTTTACTTAGACGCAGGTAGTGACATATACATTCTTGAGGATTTATAGAGATCCAATGTTACTATTTATATGTATTTTTGACTATAGGTTTCTAATGTGACTTCAACACTAAAAGGGTTTAAATATTATATTTTTATATGTTATATGCACCTTTGTGTTTTTCATGCTCGTTACCAATTATTAGTAGGACGTAATATGGTATGTGTATATATATTATTCTGTTCCATATCGGTGATCTTGATTTAGTTACATTGATGGGACATAAATGAGGATTTGTTGAGATGAGATGATATGTTTATATGTTTATATCTTTCTGTGTTTTATTGGTGAATTCTAGTTTGGTCACATTAATGGGACATAGACGTTGTTTCGTTGAGATGTTAAATAACGTCCTGTATATATTGCTTAATGTTCTGAACATCAGACTGAACTGTTCTCCTACATTAGTTAATATTAATTAGTTAATATCTTATGATATTTGCTTAAACAAGTGACTATGAATACTATATTTTTCATGGTCATTTTTTATTTATTAGCAATAGAGGCTTTGATATCATGCATTTACATTTATTTGTTCTTAATAGACTTCTTTGATTAATCACTCTATATTTGCTTAGGCTTTTAGATACATTTTATATATTTAGGTATTTACATACATATATTGTGAATATATTTTTTATATTAGAACTATGTTGTAGTTCTATGTTAAGAACCAAACTGGCTTCTATAACAATGTCGGTTATATTTTGCTAACGCCACTATTAATGCAATAGGATACCGAGCATTGTATGTTTATATGTACGTTTGTTTATTTACAGTTTTTACTAGGTTAGTTAGTGATATCATTTTATATGCAAGGAATTCTTATTTGTTTTTTACCAGTGTTTTATCGGTGCTTCGGCACTTGTTGCTTATTAATTGAATTCATGGTTTATGTTGTGACATGATGTCTTTGTTCTATTGTTTTATACTTTATGCTTAACACTCGGGCATATTAAATCAGAAGAGTTAGTTGTAGATGGTTTAAGAATAATTAGGGTTGATGAATTAATTATACACCTAGACAAGATGATTAATTGGCAATGAGTTGATTAATTGAAATAATGTCTCTGTATAAATACATGCTCAGTTTGGTCATTTGTTAAACCTGAGGAAGCGCACTAGTTTGGTGCGTGAAAGCGCTTGTTCTTTTATCTACAATAAATGCTTCATTTTTATCATGGTGGTTCCTTCATATCTTGTTATTACTGATGTCTGGTAATTTATATCGATGAATGCAAAGAGTAGCAGCTGAGTATAAGAATACTGGGGACAAGAACCAACCTTGACACCCTCTCCAAATGCAAAGGCACTACTGCTGGATCTGCTAAAGGGTTCTTACAGAGGCACATTTGGGACTCCTGAACGCTACAAAACCTGTCAAGCTTGTCTGAGGCAGGTGCTGAGATTCTGGTTCCTTTGAGGCTGCTAATGAAAGCATCTTTCAATACCCCCAAATTAGGAGAAATAGCCACAGGTTTAAGGGCCTTCATACCAAAAAAAAGCATCCAATGCTGCTTTAGCTTCCCACATTAAGTACTCATTTATCCTACAAAGTTTGTTTCAAAATGAGATTTTCCCTGTAGCTGAGTCAGAAAAAAATATATCCTGTGTCTCACTAATATAAAGGTAGAAATCTGGGTAGAGTGATCAGCACTTCCTTCTCAGTTTCAGAGCAGGGATCACCTACCTTCTTTAGTAGATGCCTCCCTTATCCTTTTTGCTAAAGGGAATTCCAAATTCAGGAGGACCAGAGTTTTGCTGTACATTATATAAGGCCAGAATGAAATTCTGTGCAAAGAGACTCAACCTGAGGAATGGAAAGTGAAAATGACTTACCAGATCCCTGGATGCTAAATATTTGCAGGGAGCTTGCAGCAGATGGCATCTCACCAATGGAGTCTTTTTAGATGGAATGTCCACCTTGGAAGTCCAGACATGTGGCTGTGGTTCTCAGACTTCCATCTCGTGATCTTTTACATTTTTCCTTTCCAAGACAGTAGGCTGCTAATTCTCCCCTTGCAGGATAATGAAGTAGGCTTCAGCCACAGGTATCTGTGATGGGACATCAGGGTAGTGGGTACAGTGAGATATTCCTTGTTTCACCAGGCATTACATTCTCCAAAATGTTTTTGTCAGAGGTCTCAGGTGTCCGAAATGTGCAGCTGCAAAAGTGCTTCACTGGCGTTTACATCCTTGAGACTTGAGAAGCCATCAGACACTGGAATTGTATCAACAGTGTCCCTTTCTGACTTCACTTTTGACCACTTCTTTCATGGGAAGGGGACTTCACAGGCTGATTATAAACTTTAAGATATCATGGCAGACCAGGTGTTAGACTCAAACTTCTGATATCAACTAGTTTTGCAAGGAGTGTTGCCTGCTTCAAAGTTTCAAGAGTAAATTCCTTACAGATCTTGTAGTACTCTGTCATGTGTTTTGGACCAGAACAAATATCACAAGTATGGAGTCTTTGTGGGGAATCAGCCCACCACAAGAATATCTGCCATTCTTAGTCTCTACCATACCCTAACATGTTAGAAAGGCATCCTACTGAATAAACATAAGAAGCAACCTATACCACAAACACAAACATGGAATAAGATAAGGAAAAGTCTACAAAAGAGTACTTGCCTGTCTTAAGTTCTGGCTACAACATTCCAAAATAGAGATGCAATGTGATAATATAAATGCTGTGAACTGAGGCAAAAAAAATCTAAAAAGCCATAGGTGGAGATCAGTTTTATATAAGGCTGAAACTGAATTCAACCTCAAGGCTTGCCAATTACCTTCATGTGGTAGGCTGCATTTTCACAAAATCTCACCAAGACAACATTGATATACAGTCTGTATTTTATATAGCATATATAATGGAGAACTGTAGGTTAAAAAACAAGAGAAAGCTGAGTGCGCAGGTCTCAGGATTAAAAAAAAAAGTGACTAATCCTGGTGCATGCATTGGTGCCAGGACTGGAAAGAAGGCAGTGTAGAATCCCTTAGGATACTGAAACATTCTTATAAAACGGTTAGGCCAGGCTCAGGAGGAAGATTCTCCCAATGTAGAAGAAAATAGTCCACAAAACACACACACACACACACACACATACACACACAAAAAAATGACGGGGCTAAAAAGATCCGTAAAGATGACAAACGTGGACTACTGAAGATAAGGAAGAAATTATGTATTACTATGACACAAGAAGCTCATCATTTTCAAACAGAAGACATTTAGAAAGAGTAAGAGTGAAATTAGAGAAAAGAAAAATGCCTGCTCAAGAAAAACTGCCAAATGCTTCAAATAAAAATGTGTATTCATTAATACAACAGATTTATGAATATGTTACATAGATGAAACTTTGAGTCCTTGGAAAAAGAAGCAAAAGTAGTGCAAAAATGAACAAAACCCAGAGATTTTTGAAAGGTACAAAACAGAAACACTTGGAAAAGAGTGACAGGTCTGGCACGGTGTCATAATTATGCAAACCAAACTAATTAATACAAAAAAAGAAAGCAACACTAGAGATATATGAAGGGAAAAACAAAGGCACCCAGAAACTGAACAATTCACAATACAAAAAACAAATGAGGAATGTAGAAAATAGGATTAGTAAGGTAGATGTTACGCAAACAGAAACTGATGTTCTGTATTATTTCTAAAATGAAGGATTTAATGTGGAAAATCCAACACAGGCAATGTTGCAGCATGATGGAATCACGGGTCCCCAGATTAAGAAACAACACGTGGAGCAGGGGAAGGAGCAGGAAACAGCAACAACTCTGACACAGGTAATGTGATGGGCCAAAGGGTTCTGATACGAAAGAGAAGATGAAACAGTGTGCACCGGAAGAGGACAACCCACATGAAGAGTTTCTGAAACATTCTATAGATTACTTGTAGGAAACAGAGAGAAAAGATAACACTCTCAACCCAGAAGAAAATGATTTAAGGGAAAACCTGCTTGAGTCAGTACAAATGGATAGATACTGTATATTAAGAAAGATGAAAGAAATAGATTGCAAAAAGGAAATAAGACCCAAAACATGAGATGATTGGTAAAACACATGAATGTAGTAATCAGGACTATTAAGAGAAATCCCACATGATGACAGAAATAGAATATATTACTGTGCAACTAAACTAATAATGGATAAAGTTCTACCACACAAATGTGCAGTACAAAAGGAAAGGAATGAAACAAGTAAAATGCCTCCATGGAAACAACAAATACAGAAAAAAGTATAAAACAAGTGGCATCACTGCTACAAAAATACAGAAAAGGGAAAGGATCAAAAATACTTAGAAAAATAGACATGATAAAAGCAATAACATAGCATCCAAACAGATCAAAATTTATAATGTATTACTGCCAATAACAAAAGTATCAATACAGGCAGAAAAACTTGGAAGGTGTACAGATAAAGGAAAACTATAAAATAATTCACAGATGATCTAAAAAGATTCTACAGAGAATCGGGGAAACAAAACTAAAGGACATGAAACTCCAGCAAAAAATGAAATATCCACGCTTTGGAAAAACATTTATGAAGGCCCTGTTGAACATGAAGATGCTAAATGGAAAGAATTAAAACAGTAAGGAGTGCTAATGTAGATATGAAATGGGATGAAATAACTGTGAGAGAAACTGAGAAAATTAAGAAAAGTTCCTAACTGGAAAACTTCTGGTTACAAGTATTAACATACTTACACAAAGCAAAGCACCAGGACTTGGACATGGCTGTAGGATCCAGTATTTTGTTTGTCTTTCAGCTTTTTCCCGGTAAGGGGTCACCACAGCGGAACTCCAGTCCGCTAATGATTGGCAGTAGATTTTTACGAAATGCTGAGGTGCCAGCTCAACACCCAACCTTCAACGAAGGCACGCCCATTTACGCACGCATGTCTTTCCAGTATAAAAATCTTTATTCGACACAAGCGCTTTTGTGGGTAACCCCACTTTTTCAGATGTCTAATACATTTTAAAAACAGCTCTTGGTTTAAATATCCTCTTGAAACACATCATTAAAACCAACCAATACATTGTTCTGGTGTGAACAAGCACTTTCAATTTAAAGTAACATTCTACAAGGTACATGCCATTGACTAAACTAGAAATCTGAATGTATATGTATACACTTCTAAAAGCCTATTTATAAAGAATCTAAATTGTAATTCAAATTTCCATAACTTTAAATTGAAAGTGCTTGTTCACACCAGAACAACGTATTGGTTGTTTTTAATCATGTGTTTCAAGAGGAGAGCTTGGGTCAATAAAGATTTTTATACTGGATCCTACAGCCGTCTCCAAGTCCTGGTGCTTTGCTTTTTATTCTGGATCTGTTTTGTGCAGGACAAGTGAGTTCTAAAGCTTTGGTGGCAGTCTTGTGTTTTTGATATTTACACAAAGATTAAGCCACAAATAGTAATTACTTATATGTGCATCCCGAACAGACACCAACAGGGTTAACAGGAAAATGATCCTCCTCTTCAAGCACTAACTAATCCTTTTATACCCAAGGTGGTTAATGAGTTGTTTTTGAATCAGGCAGCACAACTCACTTCTGTTTTTTTTCCCCATCTCCTCACTATGCTAGTGAGAGGGTCTTACATACCTTGGATTTGCACAAACATCCTGGATATTATTTGAATAAAACTAAGGCCATTTGTAAATCTGACCAGCTTTTGTTTCTTTTCATCCCAGGATTTTGGGTTTGGCTGTTTCTAAGCAAACAATCGCCTCCTGGATATCTGCTAGACAGGGGTCCAGGGAAGTAATTATTATGGGAAGAAATAGCTAGGGAATTGTTATGGCTAGGCTTGTATAGGCCCTAGGGCCAATAGCCTAGTACCAACCTATGAACCTATAAAGGCAGTTTCCTTTTGTTATTCTTTTCACAGCAAATGTCTGTCTACTTCCATTAGAGATCACTCCACTAGGGATGTTGCCTCTTCTGCTGATTTCTTTAAGGGGCTGGACACAAATTCCATCCTTGAAGCCGCTACTTGGTCTTCTGTGCATATCTTTACTAAGCATTATAACCTGGATATGGTTTCCAGGACTAAAGCATGTTTTGCTAGAACCATTCTGCATTTATTTATTGAGGGCTCTTCCCAGCCTTCGACCTCCCAATAATTTTCCTGAGCTTTTGTACTCTCCCTACCATGAAGAATATTGCAACAGTGATGCAAAGGACATAGTAAGATTTTTCACAACTGTACTATAACAGTAGACGCTCTTCTCTTCACTGTTGCAGTATTTAGTCCATCCCTCCATCCCCTTTTTTTCTTTTGAGCTTTGCTTTAGTTTCTCTCCTGGCTGAGGGTCTCCAATTTCCATCTGCATTTCCTCCTCCTGGATGTACATAGCCTCTTTTGTCTTGTGGAGACTGTTCTCTACTGGAGCAATTCAGTTTTGGGTAACTGTGCCCGTATGTCACCTTTATACCCTACATCCTTGAACAGGAAAGCACGTGTGTGACATACAATGCATGCAAGATCTGAAAGCTTTGGTATACTGGTCTAAAATTGGGCTATCCTTGGCAGGAGAAGACTGCAACAGTGATACAGGAGGACATCAAAGGGGGCATTCACAACTGTGGGCAGTACAGAGGTATCAAACTCCTGTAACATTACATGAAAGTTCTGGAGAGGGTGACTGACAAATGAATATGCAGAGTACTGAAAAGTAAGACAGGAAATGAGCAGTTGGGATTTGGATCAGGATACAGTACAACCGAAATGATGTTTGCATTGAGACAAATAGTTGAAAAGCTAAAGCTGAGGAAGAGTCCAACTAGGCATCTCTAGACTTGGAGAAAGCATTTGGCAAGGTCCCAAGAAAGCAGATTTCGACAGTGCTGTGGTGGTTTGAAGTCCCAGAAACACTTGTAGAATTAGTGCAAGTTATGTACAAGGACCTAATGACTCAAGTATGAGCAGTGTTTGGCCTCACAAACAGGTTCCCAGTGGGAGTGGGTGTGCATCAGGGGCTTTGAGCCCACTGCTGTTTATACTGATGATGGACTACATTAACAGAAAAGGTTGGAGAGGACAGATCAACAAAGTGCTGTATGCAGATGATGTGGCATTACAGGCAGACTCTCAACAAATCTTAAGCAAAGGATAGAGGGATGGATGGCAAAACTGAAGGCACATGGGATGAAAAAGCGTACAGACAAGAAAGCTGTAATGGCAGCAAATGGGGAAAATCTGAAGTGGCGAACTGAGACAGAAGGGAAAATAGTGAAACTTGTTAACAGCTTCAAGTATCTGGCAGAGGTGGTTGAGGAGAAGAGAAACCTGAATAAGGTCATCAAAGCTAGAATCAGAGGGGCTGCAGCCAACTGGCCAAGTGCCTGTATTAATACAGGACAGACGAATTCCAAAGAAGCTGAAAAGTAAAGTGTACAAAACAGTGGTGTGTGACCAGTACTACTGTATGGTACAGAAACCTGGGAAGTTAAAGCAGTTTAGGAAGCTAGAGGATGAAGTGCCTGAGATAGGTGATAGGATGCACACTATGGGACAGACGAAATCAGGACACAAGAGCAGAATTCAAAATTGCACCAATTGCAGAAGAGGTCAGAGAACAGGTTAGGGTCGTTCAGGCACATGTGCAGAAAATCCGAAGACAATATGATGAAGATGATTTGGGACAGGAAGAAGGCAAGAAGAAAAAGATCTGTCCAGCAAAGCAGTGGGTGGATTGTGTGAGAGAAGACCTGTGACAGTCAGGCGTAAGTGCTGAAGAAGACAGGAGAGTGGCATTGAATAGAGAGATGACAAAACTTGACATGGCATCCCAATCCCAAGTAGAAAATGGAGAAAGATGATGGATAGACTATTTTAAAAACAAATTGACAGCAGCCCACATTCGTGGATAAAAGAATACTTACAGATGTATAGCATACACCTTACACTGATCAATTACATCAGTGGCCATGGGTATCACACCCACATTTGTATTTGGTTCTTTATAAAATTTGTGTTTTTCTTGCAAACCACCACAATGACAAAGAATGAAGTATTACCTCAGGGATAAAAATTCAAAGGGGGATATTCAAGGGTGGTTCTTTACTACTGCTATTTTGTCTTGCTCTTAAACTCATTGAACTCTACTTAACAGATTAGGCTATGGCTACAGTTTGGTTCCCCTGAAAATAATCTTGTTTAGTGGATTTCTCATCTACTTTTTGTGGATGACTTAAATTTGTATAGTTCATCAAATGAGTTGGAAGCACAACTACAAATAGTTAAAACTTTCTCAGATTATATAAGAATTATACTTGGTCTTGATCAATGTGCAAAAGCAACATTTAAAACAGAAAAGTTGCAACACCAAGAAAATATCAACCTGGGATAGGAATGTGATATAAAGGAACCTTAGCAGGAGGAAGTATACAAATACTTGGGAATAGATGAAGGATCAACAATAAAACAAACAAATGCAAATAAAGCTCAGTAAGGAATACTTCAAATGACGGACTGATAACTGCCTCAACATCTAGGAATAAAGTCCAAGCTATAAATCACTTTGCTCTTACTGTTTTAACTTTCTTTATGTTTTAAAACAAGAAACATTTACTAAATTATCATCTATAACGTAGACAATCTTACATTTTATATACATGAAAATAAACCATACCACAATCTCAGCTGCAGACATACATTGCAAACCATGCTGACCACTGTAGCTGCAAACATTTTACATCACTTATAATATATCCACTCATTATCAGTCAACCATTACATAGCTCATTCAATTCCTGCCTTCTTTTAAACTTTGTTTCTCCTCTGCATGTATTGATCCCACACTTCCCATTTTTTTGTATGTAATGTGTTCCTTTTTCTAACCATCCCAATTCCAGCTACTTCTAGTAAATTTGGTTTAAACTTTGATTTTCATTTTCTAGTAATTGCTTTTTTGGCAGCCATCATAATTAGACTCAGCAAGGCCTTACTATATCTAGGTAGTTCTGATTCTGTGCCATAGCTAAAAAAATAATTTCCTTAGTTACACCAATTTTCTCACACAACAACTCCAACAGACTAGTCTGCAGGAAATCTTTAAAGTCTGCCAACTCATTATACTCCCAGAAAATATGTTCTCAGTTATCTCTTTCTTCCCTATCGCATGTCCAACATTTGCTGTCTACCTGAGGAAAAATTCTTTGGGGTCTATTTGAGGTATAAATACAAAAATACCTATGTAAACACGTCCAAAGATCCTAAATCTTCTAGACTTTGTTTCATATTTGGGGGACATACATGTATCCCCCAGTTGTTTGTGAATTGCTTGTCTAATCTCTCTTTCCAATCCTGACCTCCTCTTATTGGCTCTTATAGCTATTCAATATTTTATATTCTCTACTTATTCCTTTAATGGCAACTTCTGTTCTAGATTCTACTAAAAACTCTACCAGTGCTGGTCTTTCATTTTGGGCCCCCTACTTCATTCTATTAATTACACTCTTATCCATCCTCGCTAGGGAAGGCAATCTCTAATCTGCAGTCCAAACAAGTTCTTGGCATCTTCCCATTCTATTACCTTTCCCTCTCTAGTTATTTGCTCTCAATACCTTGGTTCCTTTGCCAGTTTTCTCCAATAAATTCCAGCCCCCTCTTGCCTATTGTTTGTATCCCTAATTGCAATCACCACTATTGGCAGAATCTCCTTTCTCACAGGTTCATAGGAGTTTATTAGGCTACTGGCCCTGAAGCCGTTATAAGCCTAGCCAAGAATTTAGTCCATGTTTAGACAAGTTAGCATCCAGATCCCCTGTCCAGCAGGGACATACTCCCAGGAGTGTATTTTCTGTTTTCCATGTAGTTATCCAGGTTGCACTTAAAAAGGGATAATGAGATACCCTGCTTGATATGGAGAGGGAGTCTATACCACAGATGGTGGAGTCTCTGGGACACAAATCTATCCTACCAACAAGTCCTATTGATATCAGAGACCAGGTTGAGGTCACGCATATAGGTTGCTCAAGTGGAGCTTGACTTCCAGATATGCAGCAATCCCATCAAGGCAGGGTCTGAGACGGCTTTGTATGCCAGACAGAGGTCACCTCTGAGGAGTCTGTATGAAACTGAGTAGAGGAACAGGGCTTTTAGCCTATCTGTGTAGAGTAGGTGTTTGAGGTCCTGGATTCTCCTGGTGAGGAATCTCTGTGGTCTCTCCAGTTGCTGCTTTGTGAGGTACATGCCAAAGGGGGCGTTGTACTCAATAATTGGCCTTATAAAGGAAGAATACAGGGATCTTATGACCTCTTTGTCCCTGGATGAGATACCCTTACTTATTGAAGTGGGTCATGTAGAAAGCTTTCTGTACAATGGAAGCAACATGGTGGTCAAAAGTCAGGTTGCTATCAAACTGGGTGCCTAAATCCCTCACTACTGATTGTGTACTTAGGACATTGTTATTAATGTGATACTCTCCCCAAAGGGGATGATGATGCATTTTTTGGCATTCAGCTTGAGGCCATGCTTCTGGCACCAGTCATTTGTTTTGGTGAAACCCTCTTGGATGACGTCCACATCACTTGGGGAATTGATGACTGCTCCCAGTTTGCAGACATCTGCAAACTTGGTCAGCCATAGCCCACAGGTTTTGGCCTGCACCTCATAGAACTATATCCCGAATAACAGAAGCCCCCAAAAAGATCCCTGTGGTATGCCGCTCATTACAGGTCTACTGCTTGAGGTGGCTTCCCCTATTTTGATTAGGTGGGTTCTGTGAGCCAGTTTGCTGCCCATCTGGTAACATATGGATTGATGCCTAGTTGACAGAGTTTATCTACTATGCCTGAGTGGGGAATAGTGTCAAAGGCTTTGGCCATGTCAAGGTAGGCGGTGTGCACAGTCCCCCCCCCCCGTCCATGGCTTTGGTGGGTCTATATTATAATATCGGCATCTTAAAATGTCAACTCTCACTTGTTTGACATGAAAATGTCGAACTCCAAGGTTCCAGAATGGCCAAATTATCGATTTCTTTCCAATGGAAAGAAATTGGTTGGCCAAACACCAACGCCACACAAAAACAAACATATTTATGTGGGGGGCTGTGCCCACCACCCCTCCAACTAAATATTCTAACTCAGAGACCGCACTATAGTCCGGGAAAGGACAGGTGTAACAGAACGGCCAACCGATTTCTTTCCATTGGAAAGAGGTCAGTGATTTGGCCGTTCAGGAACCTTGGAGTTTGACATTATTGTGTTGAACAAGTGAGAATCGACATTTTAAGATGTTGATATTATAATATAGACCCAGCTTTGGTGACTGTCTTAAAGAAGTCAACCAGATTTAATAGCCATGACCTCCCCTTCACAAAGCCAAACTGTGTGGGTTTGAGTGTTTGGAGGTTGCCAATGTCCCTGTTAATGAGGTCCATGATAATCTGTTCCATGGCCTTGCAGATCAGGTTAGTTAGGCTGATGGGTCTATAATTTCCTGGATCAGTGGATGCTCCACCTTTATATAAAGGGATGACAGTGGCTCTCCTCCACTTGGCTGGGACAAAGACAGTACTCAGGATTTGGTTGAATAGGGTACCTAATGGTGCTGCAAGTTCATGCCTGAGTTCATGTAGGATGCAGCCTGGGATGTTATCAGGTCCCATGGAGGCTGCATTTTTTTGCCTTTAAGAGGGCAGTGATGACCTATTCCTTAGAGAAAAGGGGTGGGGGGCAGGTACTGGGGATGTCCTGATTTACTGATGGGGGGGCAGAGGGGAGAAGTTTTCACTGACTCTGTCAGCCAGTAGATTGGCTATATCTACAGCATTTATGTATGTGGTGTCCCTGACCACCAGTTCTAAACAGATCTGGGTGCTTCCTTTGAGACTGCGGACATATGTGAAGAAGGCCTTATGATTGTCTCTAGTATATGTGGCCAATTTGGACTCGAAGTTGGCTTTAGAGGATTTCACTAGTGCTCGTATTTGCTTGTTTAGGCTAAGGAGAGAGTGCTTACAATTGAGCACCTGCTCCTTCTTAGTCCTGGACAGCAATTCTTTCCTTTTGTTATATAGTTTATTTATTGCAGATGTCCACCAGACAGGTTTACACTTCCTTGTGGAGGATGATTTTGTCCTGTCAGCTATTTCTGATTCCATGCATCTATATAAATGTTCATATAGTACTTTAGTGTAAGTTTTGACATTGGTGCCAGTTCTTACGGTGGGGGAGGGGCTGTGAAGCTGTTTATACCATCCCTCAGGAGGTTGTAATCAGCTTTGGAGAAGTTTTTTTTTGTTTTATCCTAGCTTGAGGGGGGTCAGGGGAGATGGTGACTTTGAAAGTGACTGCTTTACGGTTGGATCTTACCAGGGAGGATGATATCGTAGGGGTGCTGCAGTGGTTACTCATGTTGGTTAATACCAAGTCCAAGATATTATCATCTCTTGTGGGGATATTGGCTAGCTGTTCCAAGGCATTTGCATTGATAAAATCAAGGAATCTCTGGACATTTGTGTTCTGGCATGAGTAGTTTTTCCAATCTATTGTTGAGTAATTAAAGTCACCCAGGAGCAGGGTAAAGGGCTGAATCTTGATAGATTTGAAGAGGTCCAGATAGGTGAAGTGGGTATCCTGAGACAAATTTGGGGGCCTGTAGCTAGCTATAATTTGAATAGGGGTCTTGTCAATGGTTAACTGCACCTGGAGTGTCTCCTGTGCATTATACTGTTTGACCAGCCTGGAGGTGTATGTGTGTGTGTCTTTAATACATATTGAAACTCCACCTCCTTTGGCTTTGCTGCCCAGAATTTGGGGTCTGAATGTATGATAGGATGAATAACCAGGTAAGGCTAAGGTGCTCTCCACAGCTTTGAACCAGGTTTCTGTGACTGCACAAATGTCAGCATCTTCCAGGGTTGAAAATGCTTGCAATGAGCACAGCTTCATGTTTAGACTCCTAGCATTTGGCAGCATGACCTTTCATTTGCCTTTTGTTGAGACTTTTATGTTGGTAGTATTGACCTCAAGATGTTTCCTAAAAAAGGCACTAAGGGGGAGGCAAGGGCCTTTGCCATAAGCCTGAAGCCCAGGAGAGACAGATGCAGGCCATCTCTAGCAAAGTATTATGGTCTGTCGATCATATCTTCCCAGGCTGTCAGGCACTGGATCCCCCCACTCTAATGTTGGTTTAGTTCTTAGTATAATTTCTGCTACTTTATGAATGTAATATTCTGTATGATTATTGTTATTCTCCTTAAAGGTCTGCATTCAAAATCCCAGTCTCTCCCTTTCTTGAGCTTCCCCCCTTATTTCATCATCATCCCTTCCACATAGAATTACAGTTTTCTGCTTGTGCTATGTATAGGAGCCTTAACTGTGTTGTTTTGAAATACCCCTTCAAATCGAGTAATCCTAATCTGCCTGTTCTATTGGAAGAGTAAACTTATCCCACTAGACTTCCCTCCCAGATAAAATCCTTCGGCTCTTTAATTGCCATCCACAACTTCTTCTCTGGTTGATAAAAATTATGCCTGGCCTGTGTACAAAATTAAAGGGACTAAAAACATTTTAACTGCTTGTATCTTACTATCAATATCCATGTAACAGAGCTTCCATTTTCTCATTTTTTTTATTATCTTTTGTTTAGTCTCTTCGCACATATCCTTAGCTGCCACACTGGAATAATTTTTAATCCATACTCCTAAATACTTCATTTTATCATGTCTCCATAAGTATGGATATTGCTGAACCAATTCATATGTGGGTACATACCTTACCGCTATCTCAATATGTTCCACAGAACTGTAAGGTCGCTTTCTGGTTTTGTCGGGAATAAAATAATGTCATCTTCAGCTTTTCTTGACTACCATGCCAATTATATCCTTGAATTTCTGAGTCCATTATATTCTTTGCCAATGATTCCCCTGCTTGGTTCCTCTGCTCAAGCAGAGATCATCAGAGAGGGCCCCGCCCACTTTAATTTTCACCTCCGATCCCTCATATATCCTCTTAATCAACCTTATAATTTTATCAGGGAATGAAAATGCTTCAATTGCTCTGCTCCTGAAGTCACAGCTTACTCTGTCAAATGTTTTCTCTGTATCAAGACCCAACAACAACAATGGTGTTTTCTTACTTTGTGCTTCTCTCTGGATCATCAGTGTTCTGTTAATGCTGTCAAATGTTTGCTTCCACCCAGAAAACCACATGGATCCATATCTATCAAGTTTGGCATCACCTTTGCTGTTCTTTTAGCCATTATAGACACTTTATAATCACAGTTCTGAAATGGGCCTTTATGGAGCTAGATCTGATGGATCTTTACCCTATTTAGAAATTACAGATACCACCACTTTCTTTCAGGATGTTGGTACTTCCCTTCTTAAAATACTGTTAAACAAAACCTTCTAGATCTTTATCAGTTTTTTCCCTCCTAGCTTTGAAACTTCCACAGGAATTCTATCTGTTCCTGGGGACTTTCCTGTAGATTAGTTATACATCACAATTTTTATCTCATCTCCTCCTATCCTAAGTAATTGAGCCTCCTCTACCTCTAACCTTGGCATATTTAAGTCTTCCATAAAAATTTCCACTTGCATCTTTTCTTGATTTCCATATTTCTCTACTTTATACAGACTTTCATAGAATTTCCAAAACATTTCTAATACTTCTACATGTTTGAAGCATACATACAATGTGCCCTTTCAATTAACAAGTCATGTTGTGAAATATTGGTATATTTGCTTATTTGTACTTTCATAAAATGCAATCTGTTCCTTCCAGCTTGTCAGGTTTAGCAGAAAATCTCAGGTTTTCCCTATGTGCTGTGTCTAATTCTATTATTTTTTTGAACCCTCTCTTCTTCTGCAGTTTCATATTCAACCAGCCTTTTCATTTTGACGTCTGACTTTTGCAGTTTTATCACCTTATATGAACATCTGTTTAAAGCATCTTCCATTTTTTACAGCCTTTTATTGTTTGATTTGATATACTCCATCTGTGTTTTATTTATTTTAGTCAGGTTAGTGTGCAGTTGCCTTTTACTTTGCTCTAGGTTACTGGAAGTCGTCTGGAGGTTGCACTGTTTCTTGGTGAACAACTACAGAATGTTTTCCAGTCAGTGTTTTTCATCTCCTTTTGTAGCTCATTTTCCTTCAATTTCTCTGTATTTCTTTCCTGGCATCCAGGAAGTGCAATTACTAGCCAGTTACTGAAATTTACCCAGAAGTCTTGGTTCCCTGGCTTTCTCTGCGAAGTTTCTAATTTCACACTAGGAGAGTGAGAATTAAGCTATTAATTAAGTTATTCAATGTGCGGCCATCTTGGAAGTCCCTTTTAACGTACGGTTTTAGGGGTGATTGGACATGAAAAAATTGCTTCATGCTTACTAAATGATGTATAAAAATCAGTGTGCATCAGCATTATACACTCTTCACTCTAAAGGTCTCTCAGTACAGATCTGCACTCGTGGGACTGCATATATATCGACATACCTCTTTAGATCTAAATATAGTGCAGCAAAAGTAGTCATCTAGAATTAGACAAAGCAGAAATTCCTTAAGATTCCAAGAACAGAATAAGTTATTTCTTACATTTATTTCATTGAATTACCTTAACACATATAATTGTGCTATACAGCGAATCTACTACATTTTGTGCTGTTATAAAGCTTTTTTTACTGTTTCACTGCATTTGTGTACTGTTTTATACTGTTTTAACTGTATTTTTCATTCCTGTAATTGCAGTTTTACTGAATTACTTAACTGTAAACTGCTTTTTCATACTGAGAGTTGTATTTTCTGTTTGTGAGTGTTCTATCTGTGCTTTTCTGTGCATTTTTTGTGAGGTTTCTTTGTTCTAGTCAGGTATCATATAACTGATTTGTTTGCAGTTAAAAGCATTCTCTAGAGTCTCCTTGCTCCTTTATCTGTTTAAAACTTTCATTTAGTGGCTAGAGATAGTAGCTGTAATAGTTTCCCACATCCTCAGTACTGGTGTCTTGTTCTGTTACTTGGTGGCTTTGCAGTTGCCCGCCCATACTGTAAATTTGATATGGGACAGTCCTCCCAGTCTAGTGAATATCTCATTCTACCTAATGCAGAGAGAACATTTGAGTAGGCCAACCCACATAAGTTAACCTTGAATTATCTTCTGTTCCTGCTTTCTCCCTTTCCACTTTACTAAAAAAAAAAAAAAAAAAAAATTGCTAGAATCTCCTTGTGTTCTGACTGAGTGTGCTTCTCAGCTGATAAGTATATATTTTGGCACTTTTTAACTGTTCAGTGTTAAATAAAACAGTAATTGAATTCAGTTCAGAATACACTTTGAATAAATTGCATTTAAACTGCATTTGCTCTAATATTGCTACACACTGAAGTGTGCCAGCTTGCACTGCACTTGAATTGCTTTTAAGGCTGTTTTAGCTGCTTTTCTGTAAAAAAAAAAATCTAAGCTTGTTTCCTGCCTTTCCTGTAACTAGTCTAGTCCAGACATAGATTTGCTGTATCCAGGAATGTTTGTAAGCTTCGAAGCCCCCCATGCCTTTCTGTGTTGGAGGGAAGCCTTCTAGCTTATCAGTGGGGTCGGTAAGCACTAGGTAGCCTATTTACTACAAAAGGAGTTGTTTCTGGCCCAGAAATTGTAGTTATTGGCTGTTTGGGTAGTTTTTCCATCTCTTTCAACTTTTCTGGTTTAAAAGATCGTGTTTCAGCTTGTTTCCCACTTCTGCAACTAGTCTAGTCCAGATACAGATTTGCTGTATCCAAGACTGTAAGCTTCTGAGCCCCTCAAGCCTTTCTGTGTTGGAGGGAAGCCTTCTAGCTCATCAGTGGGAGTGATAAGCACTAGGTAGCCTATCTACCATAAGAGGAGTGGTTTCTGGCCCAGAAATTGTAGTTTATTGGCTGTTTTGGCAGTTTTTCCATCACTTTCAACTTTCTGGTTTAAAAGCCCATGTTTGTACTTGTTTCCCACCTTTCCTGTAACTAATCTAGTCCAGATACAGACTTGCTGTATCCAGGACTGTTTGTAAGCTTCTGAGTGGTGCCAAAGTCTGCTCTTCAATGTTTCCCTTGGATCTACTAGTTCTCTCCTCTCCTGCACTTTTACTAGCTTATTAGCCTAGCACTTTGCCAGACTTCTTGTAGCAATTATTGTAGCACCCAAAAGTGCTACCAGCACTAAATGTTCTACAAGAAAACAGCCCCAGTACTTATTATTAATGCCCACCCCTCCAGGCATGTCTAAAGGTCAGTTCCCTGTGCTTTCTCTTATTAACCTGATGAACTTGGGCATCCTGAGGCAATTTAGCAACTGCCTCATGTACATCAACAACCCCCTCTTCTTACTTCCCAACACTCAGACTTGTGAGAGATGCCCTTATATATCCATATTGGAAGCCATGCACTCTCCAGCCAAGACCGGAATAGCTGGTCAACAGGAGAAGGTCAACACTTGCACAACACCACATAGCCCTCCAGAACACACACCAGCACTGCCTTTACATAAAAACACAAACCACACACCAAGCTTCACGGAGGCTCTCAATAAAAATCTACCCAAACAGCAGAGACCTCCAAGGCAAAAATGCACTCAACCACCACAACACAACACTAATCACAAGACACATAACTTTCCTAAACAGTGTGCCACTCAACCAAAGCTCCAAAGGCAAAACAGCATGCTCAACACACTAGTCATAGGTGACTCAATAGTGAGGCACACTGATGTCCCACTCACTAGGTTGAATAAGGAAAAAATAACAATCAGCTACCTGTCAGGTGCCAGGATCCACCACATAATGCAAGCACTCAGGTCCCTCAACAACTCTTTCATTGTGCATGTGGGTGTGAATGACCTGAGATGTACCTCCCTGGACTACATGAATAGAGACATGGAGGAGCTCTTGGATTATGTAGCCCAGGCGGGTATGACCTTAGCCCTAAGCAGCATCATACCATCACCCAGAATGGTACCACAGTACAAGCAGAAAATGATTGATTTCAACAAATGGTTAAGTTTCTGGTGTCATTCTAAGGGGATCCAGTATCTGTCTGCCTGGGATGACATGATTGACAGACCCTGATGCTTTGCCAGAGATGGCCTGCATCTGTCACCCCTGGGTTTCTGGATACTGGCCAAGGCTCTTGCCACCCCTATAGTGTCTTTTTTAGGTGGTGTTCCAAAGACCAAATTACCACCATAACAGCTACAAACAAATGCAATCTGAGGGTCATGCTGCTCAGTGCTAGAAGTCTAAATCTCAAAATGCACTCTTTCGAAGCACTCCTTAAAATGGAGAACATTGACATTTGTGCTGTAACAGAGACCTGGTTCAAGGCAGCAGAAAGCACCCCTGCACTTCCAGGCTATAACTCATTCCACACCTTTTGGCTCCAGAACCTGGACCAAAGCTCCAAAGGTGGTGGTGTTTCCATATTTACAAAGGATGCGCATACCTCCAGACTGGTAGCCCAACATGATGCATCAGAGATACTTCAGGTGCAGCTAACATTGGGTAAGACAGCGATTCAGGTTGTAGCCTGGTATAGGTCCCCAACCATGTCTCAAGACTCCCACTCCATGTTCCTAAGCACCCTGGAGAATGTTAGGATCCAACCTAACACTCTCATACTAGGCAACTTCAACTACACCTCCATTAACTGGGAAAACTACTCATGTACCAATACACTTGCCCGTTTCTTGGAATTCATTAATTCCAATGCCCTGGACCAGCTCATTCTTACCCCTACTAGAGGTAGCAACATCATTGACCTGGTCATTACTAACATGGGCGACTGTTGCTCTACACCAATAGTCATCTCCTCCCTGGTTAGATCCGACCACAAACTAATCACCTTGGAAATCCACACCCCCCCAACCCCAACCCCCACAAAAGTAACCACTATGAAAAACTTTTCCAAAGCTAACTTTGGGCTCCTAAAAACAGAGGTGGCTAACTTCACGGCACCCATGCAAATGGAGAATAGTTGCATGACTGCCAAATCATATGTACAAAAATGCATGGATCTCGCCATACCCAATAGAACCAAGATGCTCTCCTCCAAAAAAAGGAAGACAATCTGGTGTGTCCTGCCATAAACAAACTCTACAACAGAAGGAAGAAACTGATGCAGAATAAGGTAAAGTCCCAAGACTGGAAAAACTCTCCTCAGCCTCAACAAAAAGTTGAGATCCCTCATCAAATCCTCTAAAGCTAGCTATGAAAACAGAATTGCAGCAGATAGTAAAGACAAACACAAAGCCTTCTATAGTTATGTAAAGAATCTCCACGGCAATACCCCAATTTGCCCTGAGCTACTGCACAATGGTACCTCTTATAACAGATATTGCCAATATACTGGATGACAGATTCAGTGCCAACTTTACCCCTCCCCCCCAAAGGACCAACCACAATACCAGTAGATTTCCAAGCACCCAGTATTACTGCTGCACAGGTTAAAACAGCACTGTCTAAGGCCAAGAATACAGCTTCTATGGGACCTGACAATATCCCTGGCTGTGTTCTACATGAATTACAGAATGTACAAACCAAAACGAAAAGGTAAAACTGAAGACCACAGACAAAGAATCCACGTAAAACACCAGTTTATTGCACCTCTAGCGTTTCGGCAACCACCTTCAAGGAGTATAAAACATCACATAACTTACACAGTTTATATACCCTAAAACATTTAACAATTAAACAATTAGCCTAAACCAATTAATCAATTAACATTAAAAAGTACTCAATACTGCTTCCTCATCAGATAAGAAGCCTCCAGTTACATTCCACATTCAGACCCTGAGGAAATAAAGTGTCATATTTCAAAATGAAAATACTTTCTTTATATAACAACTTCTTTTTATACAAATCATCAGAAAATACACCTTTCACAATATGTTCTAAGATAGTGGCTTGTAACCCATTTGGATTAGAATTGTGAGCCAGCATAAAATGTTTAGCAACAGGGCTATCTTCTTTATTATTTATAATGTTCCTGATATTTTCTGATGATTTGTATAAAAAGAAGTTGTTATATAAAGAAAGTATTTTCATTTTGAAATATGACACTTTATTTCCTCAGGGTCTGAATGTGGAATGTAACTGGAGGCTTCTTATCTGACGAGGAAGCAGTATTAAGTACTTTTTAATGTTTATTGATTAATTGGTTTAGGCTAATTGTTTAATTGTTAGATGTATTAGGGTATATAAACTGTGTAAGTTATGTGATGTTTTATACTCCTTGAAGGCGGTTGCCGAAGCGCTAGAGGTGCAATAAACTGGTGTTTTAAGTGGATTCTTTGTCTGTGGTCTTCAGTTCATGAATTACAGAATGAACTGGCTCCTCATCTGTGTGCCCTGTTCAATCACAGCCTCACCTCAGGATTTGTCCCTTCCGAATGGTGCACTGCTACAGTCATCCCTCTCCACAAAGGAGGAGCGACTACAGACCCTGGGAACTATTGCCCCATTAGCCTGATGAGTCTGATATGCAAAGCTATGGAATGCATCATCATGGACCTAATAAACACGGATATAGGGAATCTCTAAACTCTGGATCACACACAGTTTGGTTTTATGAAGGGTAGATCATGCCTGCTCAACTTGGTCGACTTCTTTGAGTCAGTCACCAGAGCTGTGGATGAAGGCAAGGTGGTTCATACAGCCTACCTTGATCTGGCCAAGACCTTTGATATCATTCCCCACTCAGGAATCATAGAAAAACTCACTAAGCTAGGCATCAACCCCTATATCACTAGGTGGATTGCAAGCTGACTCACAGATAGAACCCACAGTGTGAAAGTAGCTGACTCCAAGTCAGACTGTCAACTAGTCATGAGTGGAGTTCCACAGGATTTGGTCCTGGGTCCTCTCCTGTTTGGTATCTACTTCTCTGAAGTCCAGGCCAACATGAAGGGACTCTGGCTGACAAAGTTCACAGACCATTGCAAATTGAGAGCTATTATTAACTCCTGAAGTGATGTCAACATCCTACAGAATGGCCTCACTGAGACCAACAACTGGTGTCAGAACCATGGTCATAAGCTCAATGCCAAAAACTGTGTCATCATCCCCTTTGGGAAAAACCCGGTTCCCATGAATTACCACATCGATGGTAGTCCACTGAACACAGAAGGCGTTATAAGAGATCTGGGAACACAGGTTGACAGCAACCTCTCTTTTAATCACATTGCCACTGTGGTCAGAAAGTCCTTCTATGTGGCATATCTCATTACTAAGGGTTTTGCATCCAGGAAGAAAAAGGTCATTGTCTCCCTCTACTCTTCCCTCATTAGGCCAGTCATCAAGTACAATGCCCCATTGGGCATGTAACTCATTAGACACCTGCAACAACTGGAGAGGCCGCAAAAGTACCTCACAAAGAGGATCCTAGGCCTTAAACACTTGTCCTATATGGAAAGACTCAAAAAACTCCAACTATTCTCTGTCTCATATCGCCTACTTACAGGCGATATCTGCTTGATTTACAAAGCCATGTCTGACCCAGCTCTGTTATAAATGTTACAGCTAAAGAAATCCCAGTCCCTCTGCACCACATGCTCCAGAGACCTCAACCTCATTACCACAATCAACAGAACATACTGGAGGGACAGGTTCATAACCCAGAGACTGCCCCTGCTATGGAATAGACTTCCCATACATGTCAGGCAGAGCACCTCGCTGACCTTCTTCAAGAGAAATCTCAATGAGTGGATGGGAAATAGAAAATTCACCCCAGGGATAACTCCGTGGGTCTACTCGACAGTGGCACTGGGAACTATGGTCAGGTGGCACGATGCCAGGCAATCCTATGGCTAAGCTTGTAAAGGCCCCAGGGCCATTAGCCTAGTACACACCTATGAACCTATGAACAGGAGAAGTCTAAGATGGCAGTTTTGTTTAGTTTAGCAGAAGTATTTCAGTGTCAAGTAGGAATAGAAATCAAACCATTAAAAACTGGATGTGCTAAAACAAAAAAAAAAGGAAAAGACTCAGATGAGAAGGAAAAAATGCAAGTACAGAGATGATATGTAGCAACCTCATGTTGACAAAAATTTGATAATGCAATGGTTAAGTTAAAATTAAACTAAAAGACGAAAGGTTAATAATGGTGACATAGGATAGTGGACTATGTACACATTTGTTTACAAAATCCATTGAAAAGGTGGGAGAAATAGTCAAATGCAAATTCTGTAAAAAACTGGAAACAGTCACAAATTTTGTTGCTGGGTGTGAAACACAGCCATACCTCTCAACCTCTTAGCTCATGAAGTCTGGACAAAGCCTAAAATAATGGTGTGTGTGTGTGTGTGTGTGGGGGGCAAAGGCCCAAAAATAGGGACAGATTTTTAAACATTGCTCTTCTAAACTTAGAAATTTGTTAGAACAGGATTTGTGTTAGCATGTACTTTCTGAATCTTCAGTTCAAAATGTATGTCATTAAGTGACCTCAATCCTTCATGACTTGTCAGAAAAAAAGAAGTTATATAATCACTATAATGTTCCATCTGAGTAGTTGTACTTCATTTGGCTTCAACCTGTGGGTTACGGATTGCATCGGATCCGATTTGGCCGCATAACTAGCATCTGATCTGAGCTCCAAGCTCCTCCCCTTACCCATAATGCCCCATGTCTCCTTCCTCCCTTCAGATCAAATTTGCTGCCCAAAACATAAGACATATCTGACCCAACAAGACCTTACCACTACTGGCAACCCAAAATTTCCTGAGCCAAAGCATGACAAAGGACATCCCTTAGGTGTCCACCTACCATATATATGGACAGCACAATACTGACAAGGTAGGGGGAAGGAGGGGGGGATGGTTGAAGATAAATGAAGTACTCAGATGGAACGTTATGGTGAGTACATAACTTCTTTATCTGAAGTAGTTGACGTCATTTGATCTTCAACCTGTGGGACAGAGTCCCCAGCTACTATACACCTGGAAGGCCCTCATGGAAGGATATTCCAGAGCATAGCGGAGCCAAAGGATGCCCTGTTCCTGGATACAATGTCCAATTTATAATGTGAAATGAAGGTATGAGATGCGGACCAAGTAGCTGCAGAACAGATATCATCCAATGACACCCAGGACCAAAATGTCGCTGAAGTAGCCATAGATCGTGTAGAATGTGCTTTTACCTGACCTGGCGGGGAAATTCCCCTGACAGAGTGTGCCCGAATAATACATTGGGAAATCCAGTGGGCAATCTTAAATTTGGAGATTGGTTTCCCTTAAAAGGGTTTTGAGTAAGAAACAAAAGGTTGGTCAGACTTATCAAAAGCTTTTGTCCTGTGCAAATAGAACCATAATTGTCTATGCACATCCAGCAAATGTAATTTGTATTCTCCCTTATTTTGAAAATTTGGAAAAAAGACTGGAATATTGATCATCTGATTAATATTGGCTTCTGATACTACTTTGAGAAGAAAAGATGAGTTAGTATGCAAAGATACCTCATCTTTATGAAAAATCAGATAAGGAACCTTGATCAATAGTGCTTGAAGTTCTGACACTCTCCTAGCAGAAGTAATGGCAACTAAAAACACAGTCTTCCAAGTTAGATACTGCAAATCTACAGAAGTTGCAGGTTCAAAGGGGGGTGAGACTAAAGCCTGAAGCACAAATGTGAGGGCCCATGGAGGCATAGGGTCCTTCACCGGGGGTTTAAAAAAAAAGGTACCCTTAAGAAAGGTCTTGCAAAGTTTAGAGGAGGCCAATGAAATCATATTTTTCCCCACATGAAAATTAGAAATTGCAGCTAGTTGGACTTTGACAGTGGAAAAATTGGCACCTTGATTAAAAATCCCTGACAAAAATTCCAATACCGCAGACACTGGAGCAATAAAGGGATCCAATGCACATTGCTAGGCCCATACGGAAAAATGTTCCCACTTACTACGGTATACCCTACTGGCGGAAGACTTGTGAGCTGCCATCAAAATGCTTTTAATGGGAGAAGATAAACCAGGAGTCCTAATAATCATGGGAACTGGAACAGCCAAGCTATGTGCTTCAGACTGTCCAGGTCTGGGTTAGGAATCCCCGTGGGATGAGAAATGAGATCCGGAACTGGATCCAACATCCATGGTGGAACTACTAGATGAGACCATAGAGAGGGAAACCAGACTTGGCGAGGCCAGAATGGGGCAATGAGGATCACAAAGCTCCCCAGCCTGTGAACTTTCTGAAGAAATTTTGATATCGAGGGCAGAGGAGGATAAGCATAAAGAAGACCGGGAGGCCAAGCATGAATCAGAGCATCTCTGGGGGCTTCCCCCTGAGGGGGGTTTAGAGTGAAGAACTCGCTGCATTTCATGTTGGAAGGAGATGCGAACAGATCGCAGCAAGGCTGACCCCACTTTTGAAAGCTCTGCTCTGCCACTGAAGGATTCAGAGACCACTCATAAGGTATCAGGATAGATCTACTGAGCCTGTCTACCAGAATGTTGGTCCATCCCAGAATGTGCGTTGCCACCAGAAAACGGCCGGTGGAGATTGCCCATTCCCACACTCTCATGGCTTTGTGACAAAGGGGGTAAGATCTGGTTCCCCCCTATTTGTTGATGTACCAGACCACTGACATGTTGTCTGTCTGTATAGCAACTGTCCCTAGAGGAAGATGAGCATGAAAAACCTGCAGCACAAGAAGCACCACCCTCATCTCCAGGACATTGGTATGCAAACTGGCCTCGGATGGGGACCACATGCCTTGAACTGTCCTTCCTGAGCAAGTGACCCCACCCTAGCTGGGAGGCATCTGTGGTCACCATGGCCTTGAGAAAAAATGGGAGAAGGGGACGTCCCCTGACTAGGCCCAGGGAATGAAACCAGCACTGAAGACAGTCCCTTCAAACTCGGAAGATTCAAACAGGATGAGACAATGGCAGATCTAATAAGAACCATTGAACAGCAAGAGTCCACTGAAGAATCTGCATGTGAAGGTGCACTAAGGGTAGCAGGTTGATCGTGGCTGCCATAGACCCCAACGCCCTCAGTACCACTTCTGCTGTTGAAGACTGGGCTTGAAGGATGTAAAGAACACGTATCTTCAGGGGTTTACTATCATTTATTCGAAGTGAAGTCGGTCGACGCCACTTCGTTCGAAAATCGGAATGTCGACCATAGACAATGTCAAACACTGATATTGCCGAAATACACATCTGCCCCTATCTCGACCCATGTTAAAACCCATCCTTAGGTAGCAGTCAACATGCATTTCAGCAATTCCGGTGTTCGACATTGTGAATTTCGCACAATCGCGGTCGACCATGTGAACAGTCAACAGAGTACATTTCGGGTATATGATAGTAAACCATCTTCAGGCTGTGAAACCTGTCTAGGGTAAGCAAAACATTTTTCTGGATAGTGTCTAACTGAGCCCCAATGAAGTCTAAGATCTGAACAGGGGCCAGTGATGACTTGTTGAGATTGATGGTGATGCCCAGCCTCTGTGCTAGTAAGAGGAAGTAATCCCTGGCTTGACAAAGTTGATGTTTGTAAGGGGCAGTGAAGAGCCAATCGTCCAGATAAGGGAAGGCCTGAATACCCTGAAGCCTCAGATGAGTCACTACTACTGCCATCACTTTGGTGAACACCATGGAGGCTGTGGTGAGACCAAAGGGAAGGGCTCTGTACTGATAATGATTGGCTTCTAGATGGAAGTGGAGGAACCTCCAAGAGTGCCTGTCCATCTTGATATGATAGTACGCATCCTGGAAGTCAATTGAGCACATCCAGTCATTCACCTGCAGGTAGGGCAGGATGGATTGAAGTGTGACCTTCTGGAATTTTGCCTTGGCTACTGACAGGCTCAAGGTGGATAGATCCCAAATGGGTTTTAGGTCCCCCATTTTCTTTGGCACTAAAAGAACCTGGAATAAATGCCTGATCCAGAGTGGTCTAGGGGGACAGGTTGGATGACTCATTTTCTTAGCAGCTTTCCTATTTCTAGTGCTGCTTCCTCCTTTCACATTGGGTGGGTCATCTGGGAGGTGTTTTGGTGGTAGGGGTGACTCGATGAACGGGATAGAATAGCCTCTGGATACAATCTGCAACATCCAATGATCTGTTGTTATGGACTCCCTTGCTGTGGGTATAAAGAAACCGCCCCCCCCAACTGCCTCCAGAGATGAGCAGTCAGGCAGCCCTTCAGGGTTCTCGAGACCTGAAATTTCTCAGACCTCCTCTGCCTCTGGGGCGACGTCTATCATAACCCCCTCTGCCTCTAGGAGAAGGTGAGTCCTGAGTGTCTCGGGAAAATGCCTGTGACTTCCTTAACCACATCTTCTTCATCCCTCGCTGATTCCTAGAAAAGGATCTTTGAGGGGAGTAGAAGTGGATCCCAATGGCAGACAGTGTCTTCCCATCCTTCTTACTCTGGACCAAAGTCTCACGTACTGACTTTCCAAACAGGGAAGAATGATTGTACAGGGCATTGGTGAATGATGCCTTAAAGGGTTCTGAGAACTGACAAAGCCAGAGCCAGTCATGACACCTGATGGCAACGCCTGTACCGGCTGCCCTAGCGGCTCCCTCTGTGACATGGGAGAGGAGACGCATGGATGTGTTAGCGACTGACTTTAGAGTGGCCATATGAGCAGAAAATGTCTTCTTGTCCTCCACCGACATGGACTCAGGGGTCAGCTCAGCGATCTCCTTTAACTAAGTCTCACAGTAGCCGAATAACATGTGCCATGAAGTTCAGCAGTCTTACAGAAAAAGTCACTGAAGTGTACACCCACTTCCCAAATTGGTCCATCACCCTTGACTCTCGGTCAGGAGGATGGACCGTAGAGCTCTCCTGGGCGAGCTCTTTCTTCATGGCATCAACCAGGGACCCTTTGTTCCAGAACATCCTGTCTGAAGGGGGGCTAATGACTTTATCAGGGCACTTAAGGATGGGCTCCACCATGTCTGATTTCTTCCACGCCTGAGATGTTATGAGGACCATTAAGGAATCCATGGGAGGGGACACCCAGAAAGTAGGTGGGCCTGTGCTGAATGCCTTGAGGAACACCGATTCATCCGAGGTAGATTTTTGGGCAGGCCACCCTTCCCCCTCTGGCAGAGGAGTTCCATGATGTATCCAAAGGAGACATCCTCGGGGGGTGACCGGGGGAACCTCCCCCTTCCTCCAAATCAGTGTCTTCTGTAAGGGACTCCAGCGAGGAGTCCAAGTGCCTCCTTTTGCACGTCCATTTGCGAGGGACCTCCTCAGTGGGAATCTCTGGGGAGGACTCGCCAATGTCCTGCTGCTCCCAAGCAGGAACTTCCTGAGGCAAAATGATGGCAGGCTTTCCCAAAACAAAGGGAGTTGGAGTGGAGTCTGAGGACGAGATGGTCAAGGGTCTTAACGACATCGAGAGAACCCTCTCCACCATGTCAAAGGCTGAAGGAGAACAGACATCCTGAGAAGTGCCAGTAGGAGCCATCCCCTTCTGACCCGGTGGGGGAGTCAGAGCCAAGACTCCAGGAGCCGAGATACTGTGGGGAAGACTGCAATCTGACACACTAAGAGCCAACAGCAACCCCTCAGAATCTACACCGAGGCTAAGGCTCCAAGAGCTCGGATCTGACTGAGACACGCTCAAGGCAATGGCTGGCGTCGAGGTACAAGGTACCATCGGTGCCAACCTTTCATCCCTGAGGGTCCTCAGATCCAAAGGCTCCAAAACCAAAGGCCAGATCAGAGAAGGAGTAATCGGGGTAAAGAAAGATTGCGAGCTCCCCACTCCGGAGGGAGTGGGGGCAGGCAAGACTCCCATCTGGATTTGTGTGTGGATGAATTTCTGCATTGTCCTATCCATCTATGCTTCACTAAGGTTCTGGTGGAGTGGGAGGAGGAGGCTACCAACACCGGTCTGAAGTGCCGGTGAAGGGAAGCCTGAATGGGAGACTGGATCAGTGACTCCTCTGGCTCAGGGGAAAACCTGGGAGAGATCCTGGCCTGGTCACTGGCCTGATTTTCAGTGGAGGCCCTGCTGGAGCCAAGCAGTGAGGTGACCGCTTCTTAGGCCTATCTTTTTTCGGCTTCTCCCCTTCCCCGGACCTCTTGGTGGGAGTTTGAGTCCCAGTGGCCGGTGAAGAGGAAGAAGCTGAAGCTGATACAGAAGACAGGGAAGCAGGGGCTACAGTCTCTGAGGAGGGAAGTAGGCCCTTTAAAATAAGCTTATCCCTCCTGTCCTTAAGTGCCCTTGGGTTAAACCCCACACAGATAGGACAGGGGGTAAGCAGATGAGCAGCCCCCAGACATACCATAAACAGAGTGTAGCCATTGGGAGAGCTTATGGCCACACTCTGTGCACTTCCTAAAACCTAGCTTTGGGGTATCAGCCATACTCCCAAGGTAGGCCCTCAACACTAAACACACAAACACTATAGAGAAAGAACAGAAAATAGAAGATTTTTTTTTTTTTGTTTTTTTAACCAACAATCAATGCGGAGGAGATGTAGAAAGTAGGGATAGAGTAGAAAGATTAAGGATAGAGAAAAAGTCCCAAAATTCACACACTTACCAGAAAAAATGCTCAGAGCTCAGACCACAATGCTTACTTTTCAGTGTCAAATGAGATCTGAAGGGAGGAAGGAGACATGGAGCATTATGGGTAAGGGGAGGCACTTGGAGCTCAGATCAAATGCTAGTTATGCGGCCTAGTCGGATCCGATATGGATACGTAACCCACAGGTTGAAGATCAAATGAAGTCAACCACTTCAGATCCACAAATTTTATAAGGAACAGAATACATTCTGTGAAAATCTGGACAGTTGAGAGGCACACTCATGGCAAAGGGCCTTTATACTGAAAGGAACAATAATGTGGCAAGTCTGCTGCAGTGGGGATTGTGCAGACGCTAGAATACAGAAGTAACCGACAAGCACTAGAAACATGAATCACAAAGCATTGTAGAGAATGTGTATATCACATGGGATCACCCATTACCAATAGTTCAAAAATAGATGCAAGAAAATCAGATATAGTAATCCAAGTACAGGGATACAAAGTCATAAAATATCAGGATTTGCAGGCAGAAACAGCAGCAATGTGGAAGAAATGCTCAGTTCAAATAGTAGTTGAGGGCACTGTGTGTAATAAAAGAATTTAGAGCCATACTTTCACATACTACCAATACATGTAACCCCATATGCATTACAGGAGGCAATTCTGGGCACATTGCGGGTGCTGTGAAGTGCACTCTTAGTTAACATCAAAGACTGAAACAATACTAATTTCATGAACTCTAATCATACCCTGACTTAGGAATGGATAGTGTCTCAGTCATGATATTAGAAACCCAACAGACTGAGAAAATAAACCAGCAGAATTTCTGATGAATGGAAAGATTGTCAAAGCCTAACATTCCAGAAGGACTGGGTGTTAGCAGAATGGTTACTGTGCTTACCTCACAGACACAAGGTACAGGGTTTGGTTCTCACATCTGAAGGGAAACTGGCTAGGCTTACAATGGCCTGCAAGGGCCACTGACCTAGTACTTACCTATGCTGTCCAGCAACTGGAATACAGAGTTAAGGCTGTGAGCTGTAGCTCTGGAGTATGGGGTTTGATTCCCTCAGTCTTTATTTGCCTTCTGTGTGATCTTGAGCAAGACACTTAACCAGACAGTGTTTCAGAGAAACTAGAAATTTGGGTTGGTTAAAGTCCCACTGAGCAAGGACTGCCCTTCCTTGAAGGCACAGCTTTGAGGAACTGCTTTACTAAAATATGACTGGACAAGAGTATATGCAGTGATATGATATGTTGATAAGGCAGACACAAGATTTATCTCAACAGCAGGGCAACCCTGCTGTAAACAGATCTGGCAGATATGAGAGTACCAAGCGTAATCCTGCTAGAGCTAGATCCTGGCCTTTCTTCTTGCATCAGACTGAAGATTCTTCCATTTTGTGAAATACAACTAACTTCTCTTTTTCCTTGCCCTTTCTAACGTTAAGCATATCCTCAAAAAACAGGCGATTTGAGAGGAAAGCATGTCAGATCATCCAGTCTTAATCTCTTGAAGATGCAGGTGCACTAGACATCTACATGTCAGAGGTTAAAAGAATTATCCTGGATGTTTCCATCCTTAATTTTGCAAAACACCTGGCAAGATGGGAGGTCTGGGCATGCATAGTGAAACAAACAGCTTCAAATTAAGGGGAAAATATCCACTCCCAGGTACAGAAATCTTTGTGTAACGGGGGGGGGGGGGGTAACAATTGATTTTCTGAACACATGAACAAGTTTATGTCAACCTACTCTGTTGAGCTTCTGAAGGAAATTGTGTTGAGGTATCACCTGTTTGCCAGCCGAGGTTCTGCTCGGTGTTCACTCTCAGTGGTCTGTTAGGGTACTTATCACCTTGGGCATCACATGTAATCACACCACCATGCTCCAATATTACAATGCTCAGCTGTAGAGGATACATAAACAGAGGAGCACATATGTGCATCACACAGCCATGGAGTTGTCTATAGTTAGCAGCAGCACTCCTGGCTTTCAAAAGGCACAGAAGGACTTGAGGGCAAGACTAACAGTCAACATATTCAGGTTGACATTGAGGTTTCTCTGGGCCAGGGTCCACATGTTCTTTACCACAAAAGGTGCCACAGTGTTTTGATGTGCCAAGTTTTGGCTGTGATTGGGATGGGGGGGGGGGGGACATGCCGATTCTCTCTCATATGAAAGTTCCATGAGGTAATCTCCAAAATATATCAGAGGACTTATACTTGTTTGTGAGATGAGCAAGAATGCTACTCCCAATTAGCTTTCATTTACAAATGTACTTCCACATGTGTAGCTTTGTAAGGGTATGGTTACTAACATATTCCATGAACCCAAAGGCACTTTGGAACTCTCTTCATGGACACCCTTTGCTTGGTGAAGAAATGCTCCAGGAACACCATGTTATCTGTGGGCAGGTATACTAAACCTTGAATTCCACCACATGTAGGCTAGTCCTAAGATAACTCTGGATGTGCTAAGCAAAAGGCTACACTTGGAAATGTTCAGAGAAAGCCCTCCGATCTTATTGGCAATCTAGGCTGAATTTTACCTTCCCTTTCATTTTCATTTCCATCTGAGTTTGCATTATGCATTCATCTTGGTATGAGTAAATGGGTGCTAAACAATGGGCTCTCTACTGCACCCACTGCCTTTACAAATGGCAGCAATGTAAACTGAAAATGGTGATCCTCTGCCTTAAAGTGGAAAAAAGTCTTCAGTGTTCCCAACATATAGGAAAATGAAGATAAGTGTCCTAGAAGTCTATGGTGACTATTGTGTTGCCTTTGATATAACTACTGGCAGCACAGACTGTAGAGTATTTTGAATTTGGGTGCTCTTAGGAAATAAGATTGGCTTGGAAAGCACTAAGATTAAACTGCAGGGTCTGTTTCTCGTGCCTTACCACAAATTGTCTGGAATAGAACTCAATAGTCCTCCTCTCCAATGTAAATTATGCCTTCCTTCTGATGGAGCTGGTTGAGTAAGGGAGTGGGATAACTATCTAATCCACTACAATGAGCGGCATTCCTACAAAGGGAAGGAGGGCCTGAAACTTGATCCCACAAAGAGATTATGCTTATGGCTAATATATCCACTATCTTCTCAGACTAATTGCCCTGGATAAGACAGATGGCCTCTGAAGCAGCAAGATGGATGAGAAGACTGAGATGGGAATTTTTTTGGGGGGGGGTGGATTTTGGTCGAGTCACATCTGGTTAGAGGGACTTGGTTAGGCTAGCCCCAATAATTTTCACTGACTTGTCTCTTCCCGCCCTGCCATTTGTTACCCCTCTAACTTACCCTCCTTAACCTGGGCATTTTTGCTTTTAACTACCTATTTGAACATTGCCTGCTGGCTTCTCCTTTGCCACCTGTAAAAGGACCAGTGTTTTGAAGAATAGCTCCAGTATACAAGGCGACAGAATACCTGTTTCCATTGAATTTCTCTTGGTATCTTTAGCCAGACAACCAGAACCAAAGTTCTTGTTAAAGGGAGCACAGAGCTGCTGCCCCTAGATATCTGCTGGTAGCAGCTGAATCTTTAATGATGTATGCCTTCTGACAACAGCCAAAGAACCTGGAAGGTGTAGACACCATGTCATACCCACTTTCTGGGCTGTGCTGGTCCACAGTAGAGATCTGCTTTTCCAGAGCTAATCCTATACTTCTATAATAGGATCCTCCACCGATTTTAGAATGTCACCTAGATACTTAAACTTACAAAACTGTCAATTCATTGTCCTGAAAGCAACTACTGCCCACATGCAAACCTTTTTACTGAGGTTATCAAAGATTCTTCCCCCTCCCATCATTAGAGCAGGTGCTGAGGCTCGACAGCAAGTTACACCTCTTAGCAGCATTCAGGGAGATGACAAAGGAACTTCCTATAGGATCACAGATAAGTACTTTACCAGCGACCCCAAAAGGGTCAGAAAAGTACTGCTGCCTTAGGTTTTGTGGGGAGGGAGGGGTATGTAAAATTGGACACAAGTGGTCAAGCATTTGCAAGCTTCCTCTTACAGAAACTGCGCTGGGAAGAACTTTGCTTTACATGGATGGGGAGCCTGTTCCACAGAAGGGTTTAGTCTCAGACATATACCTATCCCTTCAGCATATCATACTTATGTTGCAGGTGAGGTTTATGTCCCTGGATTGAGTTTTTCTGATACCATTTATTTGGTGTATGTGTAACAGGCTCATTAAGGACGGATCACAATAAGCTTTAATGGCCAAGCACAGGTCACTTCAGCAGCCTTTAAGAGACAAGAGTGATGACAAGGCTTTGATTAGGTCCACATAGGGCTTGTTTTCTAAACCATGTATTCTTTTTTGAGATTAACTTCTGTGGATGCAGTCACTTCATATACCTGGTCAGGTACATACCAAAGGAAGCACTGTACTCAATTACTAGTCTTACAAGGGCAAAGTACAAGGGAACAATAACATCTTTGGACTAGAATGCCATAACCTTGCTTATAAGCTATGCAGCATAGAATTAATTCCTTACTACTGTAAATACAAGATGGTCAAAGGCCAAAAAACTGTCTACGTGTGTTCCCAAATTCTTCATTATTAGGTCTACTCTTAGGAGGTATTATCAATGCAGTAACTTGTGGGGGTAGTAGTCTTACCAAAAAGATTTTATGCAATTCCTGGCATTGAACTTAAAACCATAAATCCAGCACTACTTATTAGTCTGGGTCACACTTTCTTGCAGGTTGTTTGTGTCTTGGGGGATTATCTGAAGCACCTAACTTGCAATAGTCCACAAACCTGGTCAACCAGAGACCTGTGATGTTAGCCTTGACTTCAGAGAAGCAGATACCAAACAGGAGCAGCTCCAGCACTTCACTCGTGATGGGCCTTTATGTGGAGGTATACTTCCCTATCATGTGAGCCAGTTTATTGAAGAATGACGAAGAAGTTTACACCCAATTCAGTGAGCTTGTTTATAATGCCCAAGTTGGGTACTATGTTTAATGTTTTGGCCAGGTCAACATAGGCAATGTGCACCATTCTGCTCGTCCACTGCTTTAGTGACCTTCTCGAAGAAAACCACCAGGTTGAGTATGCAAGTCCTTGCAGAAGGTACAATGCTGCTCAATGCTAGGCTCATACTGGGCTGGGAGATGCAATCAAAGCTTCATCATGCCTGTCAGTTCAAAGATGTACATCTTATGTCATTTACATCAACATGGACTATGACAGAGACAGAGTCTTTAGTGCATGCATGATCCAGTCAGTTCTTGACCCCTGACAGGCAACTAACTGCGACTCTCTGCTTACCTGGTTGGTGAATGTGAAATCAGTGGGTCTCACAATGGAGTCCACTATGACCAAAATAGTCTTGCATAGTTCCTTTTGGGCTTAGAAGTTGAAGTGCCATGATGTCATGCATGCTTTCAAGATTTTCACCTGCTGTCACAGAAGGTCGGAAACAAGAAACCACCATAGGTTCACTGCAGGATTCCTACATCTGGCTTAACGTACTAAAAATACTGTGACTAGAGTGTGTCCTAGAGCTTTTGAGGCAAAGAATGCCTGGAGTGAATGCTTGTTGAAGAATGTGTTATAGCCCACAGAACTGGGGGAACTCCCTACAGAGGCAGGTTGACTCTGCATGACATTGTCCAGACAAATGATACAGATAATAGGCTTCATCTACAGCCTAGGTGTTCACCTACAAGCCTAAGGATTGAAACATGTGAAGTAGGGACTCCCATGTTAACACTACACTTTCTAGATTTGCTGAAAGTAAGAGCTAACCATCCAGGAAGGGAAAACCTTTTTATCCTGCAGACTCTGCTGTGCTGTGACCACAGCAATGCACTGGGTGAATGTCCTGGGAGATGTGGTCCACTTGTGCATGAATCGTGGCATCCCAAATAGAACCAAGACGCTGTCCTCCAAAAAAAGGAAGCCAATCTGGTGGTCCCCTGCCATAAACAAACTATACAATAGAAGAAAGAAACTGTTGCAGAAAAGAGGAAAATCCCAGGATGCAAAAAACTCCCTTACCAGCCTCACTAAGAAGCTGAGATCCCTCATAAAAATCCTCCAAAGCTAGTTACGAAAATAAAATTACCAAAGATTTCAAAGACAACTACAAGGCATTCTATAGCTATGTCAAGAATCTAAATGGCAATGCTCACATATGCTCTGAGCTACAACAAAATGGCATTAAATATATTGATCCCAAGGACACTGCCAATATCCTGGCAGATCGATTTAGTGCCATCTTCACCCCCTCTCATCCCCTAAAGGGCCCATCTCAATACCAAAAGATTGCCAAATTCCGGTAATCACAGCCACCCAGGTAGAAACCACACTCTCCAAAGCTACGAATACAGCATCCATGGGACCAGATGACATCCCAGGCTGTGTACTACATGAATTACAAAATGAACTGGCACCTCACCTAAGTGTCATGTTTAATCATAGCCTCACCTCAGGCTTCATACCCACTGAGTGGCACACAGCTACAGTTATCCCACTCCACAAGGAGGGATCCACCTTGGATCCCGGGAACTACCATCCCATCAGTCTGACGAGCCTGATTTGCAAGGGCATGGAACGCATTATCATGGAACTTATAAATAAAGACATTGGCAACCTTCAAACACTGGAACCCACCCAGTTTGGGTTTGTGAAGGGCCGATCTTGTCTCCTGAACGTGATTGACTTCTTCAAATCAGTCTCCAGAGCTGTGGACGAGGGTAAGGCGGTCCACACAGCCTATCTGGACCTCGCCAAGGCCTTCAACACCATCCCCCACTCTGGAATCATAGATAAACTTTCTAAGCTGGGCATAAATCCCTACATCACTCAATGGGTTGCCAACTGGCTTACTGACAGAACCCAGACTGTAAAAGTAGACTACTCCAAATCCAGCTCCATACAAGTGACAAGTGGAGTACCTCAGGGCTCAGTCCTGGGACCGCTCTTGTTTGGCATCTACTTCTCTGAAGTACAGGCCAATACTAAGGGACTCTGGCTAACAAAGTTCGCAGATGACTACAAACTGGGAGCCATTATTGAATCTCCAAATGATGTGGATATTCTAAAAAAGGGCCTTATAGAAACAGATGCTTGGTGCCAGAGCCATGGGCTCAAGCTTAATGCCGAGAAATGTATAGTTATTCCCTTTGGGAAAACCATGTACCCATGAATTACCACATAGGTGGCAGTACACTAAACACTGAAAGTGTGATGAGAGACTTAGGGACACAGGTGGACAGTGGTCTCAACTTCGATAACCACATCACCACAACAGTCAGGAAATCCTTCTATGTGGCACACCTCATCACTAAGGGCTTTTCATCCAGAAAAAAGGAGGTCATTGTCCTACTGTACTCATCCCTCATTAGACCCATTATAGAGTACAACGCCCCATTTTGTATGTACTTCACAAGACATCTGCAATAGCTGGAAAGGCCGCAGAAATAACTCACTAAAAGAATCACAGGCCTAAAGCAGATGCCCTATGCTAACCATCTAAAAAAACTCCATCTATACTCTGTGGCATATCGTCTACTCAGAGGTGATCTCTGTTTAACATACAAGGCCATGTCAAACCCTGAGCTGTTGGACATGCTCCACTTAAAGAAATCCCAATCCCTCAGAGCCACACGCTCCAGGGATCTAAATCTTGTCATCACAATGAACAAAACATGCTGGAGGGATAGGTTCCTGACCCAGAGACACCCCATACTCTGGAATAGACTGCTCATACATGTCAAGCAGAGTGCCTCATTGGCCCTCTACAAAAGGAACCTTAACGATTGGATGGGAGATAGGAAATTCACCCCGGGTATCACTTCAGTCGCCCTGCTAGACAGGGGTCCAGGGAAGTAAATATTGTGGGAAGAAATATCCAGGGAATTGTTATGGATAGGCTTGTATAGGCCCTAGGGCTGATAGCCTAGTACCAACCTATGAACCTATAAGAGATACAGCCTGAAACTGGTAATGGTGGTCTCCCACCCAGGACAGTAAGAACCTCATTGACCATCTTTACAGAAATTGCCAGCGTCAACTGATACCTTCAGATCAGATATAGTCAACTGCTGAGTTGGGCAGAAAGCATCAAATCCTGCAGTCTGAAAGAATGAAGTCACTAATTATAAACTTTAAACTGCAAAATCTCAAACAGAAATTGAAGATTAAATCTGAAATGATTGAAATCCAAAAATAAAAAAAAGAGGAAAGAACACACTGAATACATTCCAAAAATGAATAAAAGGGACAGAAAGCATTTCCAGAGCAAGCTCAGTGAGCAACACTGGAGATCTGGAGAAGTGAAGTGTGCAGCACTATGCATTCAGAATTGCAGCTTAGGAAAGTTTTTATATTCCAAGCTGATGTGAGCCTGTGGCAAAGTCCAAAGTGTTCTTAAGATGTACTGGATCATCTAATCTGATGTATTCAAAATACAAGTATTCTCTTCTGCAGTAGGTGACATCACAATGTACCCAACTGTCACTCCAAATGTTAGAGTTTTAAAAAACAGACCTGACTTAATTTCCCCCTCAGCCATCAAACCTCCCCACTCTCTCTGAAACAACTACTCCTACTTTCACCCCACTGTGACTTTCATCTTCTGCACCCAATCCTCTCCCTCACTCAAACTTTGCTTACCAAAAAAAAAAAAATGTCATCACTATCAGAAATGTCTGATTATTGTATTGTATGCTATACTTTCTCTGTGAAATTACTGGATGTTATTTTATTGTACATTTATTATATATTTCCTTTACTGTACACTGCATACTATCTAGAATAGATTGTATACTATCTAGAATTGATTGTATACTCTATTTCTATGTAACTGTTTTCTGGAGCTTTTTTCCCCAGGCCTCCACTGAAAATGGGCTCTTCATAGCCCAGTGGACTTCCCCGGTTACCAAACTGAAAATAAATAAATAAAATAAATAAAGCTGCACACCCGCTTTTAGATGTGTCAACTGCATTTCACTAAACTGAGACAGTGCATACAATGTTAAACATTTTAGTTTCACTCAAGTGTTTTCTGTGTTCCCCACCAACAAGTTTAGTTGGCAAAATCACAAGTTTAATTACAGAACATCTACAAAGTCTCTCAGAAATATGCAAGACAATCTCCCCATGCAAAACACTTACAGTAAGAAAAGAGTCAAGTGAAATGTTGACTCGTGTATACAAGACTCAAAGAAATGGTATTTCAAGCTTCATGAAATTTTCAAGATGAGATTTTTTTAGCAGGGTCTTGACAGTTCCAAAACTGGATATTTGCCACATTTATCTACATTTTGCTATAAAGGGGTGGATGGTAAGGGCTCTGCATATGCAGACAAGGCATCAGCCAGCTAACAGCCTAACCAATAATGCAGGCAGTACCTTATTTTTTCCATCTACTTTTAAAACCAAATACTTCATTGCTCACCCACAAACATTTACCACTGCAATGATTTAGACAGTACAATTTAAACAGCGTTTTATAAGTTCATAGGTGTGTGTACTAGGCTAATTGCCCTGGAACCTTTACAAGCATAGCCCATATAAATGCCCTGGCATCGTGCCTCCCGAAGTTAGTATCTGCCATTTTTTCATGTTGCAAATTAGGTAATTTTGAAGATCACTAACCCATATTTCATATTCTTATTTTTATATTTTCTTTTTTTTTACTTTTCCTATCAAAAATCAACCAGCATCCTCCTTCACTGCTGTACATTTTCTATTTAAAATGATTTCCATCTGGCATGCTTGGGGATCTCTGTGATAAGGACCCACCCATAGCCCATGCTTTGTCCCAACAAAAAAAGCCTATACATAGCTCTCAACTAAATAGGGAAAAATCTCAGCAGAATCAGGGAAAGTAACTGCCTTTTGACTTTTCCCTGTTAGGGGTCACCACAGCAGAACTCCAGTCCTCTAATGATTAGCAGTGAATTTTTACGGTGTCGAGTTGCCAGCCTGGCACCCAACCATGCCCAGCCTTCAAAGAAGGCACACCCACACATGCATGCACTACCTGCATGCCTTTAAATTCATTCGACCACGGGGATGACATGCAGACTCCATGCAGAAGGAGCTCCAGCTGAGAATCGAGCCAGAGAACCTTTTGCTGTGAGGAAACAACGCTAACCGCAGCAGAATCAGGGAGATCTGTGCAGTGACTGAAACCTGGTTCAAGGCTCTAGAGAGCACCCCATGCATTACCAGGCTATAACTCATATCACACTTTTCGGCCATCTAACCTGGACCAGAACACCAAAGGCGGAGGTGTATCCATATTCATTAAGGATATCCACACCTGCAGGCTAGTTGCACAGCATAATGCATCCAAGGTTATCCAAGTACAACTAACTCTGGGCAAAACTGCGATCCAAATTGTAGCTTGCTACAGATCCCCCACCATGCCCCAGGATTCCCACTCCTCTTTTCTTGATATACTGGAAAATATTAGGGTTCAACCAAACACCCTAATAATGGGCAATTTCAACTACCCCACCATTAACTGGAAAAACTACTCACGTACCAACTCCTTCGCTCAATGCTTTCTGGAATTCATAAATTCCAATGCCCTGGATCAACATAACCACACCCCCACCAGGGGCAACAATATGCTAGACCTGGTCATTACCAACATGAGTGACTGGTGTTCCACACCTGAAGACAACTCCTCGTTGGTCAGATCCGACCATAAGCTAATCACCCTAGATATCCGCATCCTGCCCCCACCCACCATTAAGGAAACCACAGTAAAAAATTTCTCCAAAGCCAACTTCATGCTTCTTAAGACAGAAGTGGCGAACTTCATGACACCCATGCAGATGGACAATACAGTTACGACTGCTGAATCCTACACAAATGCACTCTATAAGCACTTACATGAGTGCATGGATCATACTATCCCATACAGAACCAAGATGCTATCCTCCAAAAAAAGGAAGCCAATCTGGTAGTCCCCCATCATAAACAAACACTACAACAGAAGGAAGAAACTGTTGCAAAAGAGAGCAAAATCCCATGAGTGGAGGAGCTCCCTGGTCAGCCTCAGTAAGAAGCTGAGATCCCTTATAAGATCCTCCAAAGCTAGCTATGAAAACAAAATCTCCACTGATTCTAAGGGTAACCACAAAGCATTTTATAGCTGTGTCAAGAATCTCAATGGCAACACCCAGATTTGCTCTGAGTTACAGCACAACGGCATGAAAATTACAGAACCAGCTGATATTGCCAACATCCTGGCAGATAGGTTCAGTGCTAACTTTACCCCCTCTCACCCCCTAAAGAGCCCATATCTATACAAGAAGAATGCCAGAGTCCCTGTAATCACATCTATGCAGGTAATAGCTGCACTCTCTAAAACCAAAAACATAGCATCCATGAGACGGGACAACATCCCAGGCTGCGTTTTACACGAACTTCAGAACAAACTAGCTCCTCACCTAAGCACCATGTTCAATCATAGTGTCATGTCAGGCTTTCTGCCCACTGAATGGCGCACAGCAACAGTTATCCCACTTCATAAAGAGGGAGCCACCACTTATCCTGGGCACTATTGCCCTATTATCCTGATGAGCCTGGTCTGCAAGGCCATGGAATGTATCATCATGGAACTCATAAGCAAAGACATTGGTAACCTCCAAACTCTGGACCCACCCAGTTTGGGTTTGTGAAAGGCAGATCATGCCTTCTGAACCTGATCGACTTCTTTGAGGCAGTCACCAAAGCCGTAGATGTGGGTAAGGTGGTTCACACAGCCTATCTTGACCTCGCCAAGGTTTTCGACACCATCCCCCATTCTGGAATTATAGCTAAACTCACTAAACTAGGTATAAATCCCTACATCACAAGATGGGTTGCCAACTGGTTCACTGACAGAACCCACACTGTAAAAGTTGCAGACTCCAAATCTGACTTCAAACCAGGGACAAGTGGAGTACCACAGGGTTCAGTCCTGGGACCTCTCCTGTTTGGTATCTACTTCTCTGAAGTACAAGCTAACACAGAAGGCCACTGGATAACAAAGTTCACAGATGACTGCAAACTAGGAGCCATAGTCGAGTCCCCAAATGATGTGGGCATCCTATAGAAGGGCTTCATTGAGACAGATGCCTGGTGTCAGAGGCATGGCCTCAAGCTCAATGCCAAAAAGTGCATTGTCTTCCCCTTTGGTAAAAACTCTGTACCTATGAACTACCACATAAACGGCAGTCAACTTAAGACCGAGTGTGTGATAAGAGACCTTGGGACCCAGGTGGACAGTAGTCTCTCCTTTGATAATCACATCTTCACAGTAGGAAATCCTTCTATGTAGCACACCTCATCACAAAAGGGTTCTCATCCAGGAAAAAAGAGGTCATTGTTCCCCTATACTCGGCACTCATTAGACCCATTATAGAGTACAACGCCCCTTTTGGAATGTACCTCACAAGACATCTGCAGCAGCTGGATAAGCCACAGAAGTACCTCACAAAGAGGATTATTGGCCTCAAACAGATGCCCTACACTGACCATCTCAAAACCCCGCAGTTTTACTCTGTAGCATATCGCCTACTCCAAGGAGATCTCTGCCTAACATATAAAACTATGTTAAACCCAGAGCTGTTGGACATGTTAACACCTAAAGAAATCCCAATCCCTCCAAGCTACACACTCTAGGGACCTAAACCTTGTCACCACAATAAACAGGACATGCTGAAGGGATAGATTATTGTCCCAGAGACTTCCTATACTCTGGAACAAGCTATCCATCTATGTCAAGCAAAGTTCCTCATTAGCACTCTTCAAGAAAAATCTTGATGAGTGGGTGGGAAATAGGAAAAACACCCCGGGGATCACTTCTTTGGCTCTGACTTACTTAGGCCCTTGGGCGGATAGCCTAGTACCTACCTATGAACCTATAAATCGAGAAATAATCAGGGACAAACAGGGACACTTTTTAAAATATTAGTTCTGTTAACTTGAGGCATTAACAGAATAAGATAATATGAGTTATTGTGCATTTTCTGAAGTAAAAGATATTTATACCTCTAATTATTGCTAATTATTATTAACTTATTATTAGTAACTCACAACCATATCTCCAAAAGTCACCAGTTTTAGGAGGGATTAAGAGGGACAGAGCAAACATTTGTGTCAAAATCAGGGAGAGCTGAGAGGTATGCAAAATAATATTGACTGATAGGGTTCGATTAAAGGTTATTAAGATTAAAAGTATGGCTAGTTAGCAATTTTCCGGCATAGCCTGCTTCGGCACGCTATGAATATGCGGCCAAGCAACCAGAATCAGTAATTAGGTGGGAGGTTTAGAGACGTGGCCGTGATGCTATGTGTCAGGCGTGGTTGGGGCGGGACTTGCTACTGCGCATCTGGTGGGTTATCGATCTTCAAAATAACTGAGGCCTGTATATGAATGTCCTAACTCATTCCTGTTAAGTTTGTGTCTTTTGTTTTGCAATTGAGGTAGGTGGTGTTGGGACTGATCCTCGAATTGTATCTGCGTGCTTTAGTAATTGCAGGAAGCCCTTTTGTTATACGGTAAAAAAAACATGATTAAAATATGCTTTGCTCGTTTTGGTTGGCTGCTTGATCTGATTGTTTTAAATGTATTTGGTATCCTTATACAGGAAATCATTTGTACGTGAAATTCCTACACCTTGCTTTATTGTACAGTGCTCTAGATTGCTGTAGACAGAGTTCAAGAAATAAAGGTTTTCTGTATACGGTATCGCGTAAGTTAAGCGAGTATTGTCGTAACATGAAGTTGACTGTTTCATTTCCACTGTGTTGTGCTGGTTTGCCTAGTCTCAAGCAGTAATATTTAAACAAGGTCTGGTTCTGCTGCTATATTTAAAAGTATGTGTACGGTTTTATTTGCATCAGTTGGCAGTTAAAACCTATGGTGGTCAAATTTTAGTATGTGTGTATACCAACAGACATGTGTGTGTGTGTATGTATGTATGTATGTATGTATATATATATATATATATATATATATATATATATATATATATATATTTACAGTAAAACTACATGTGTATAGAAGATATTTGGGTGTATATATATATAAAAGTACATGTATATAAGCTATTTATGTATGTATTATAAAAGTACATGTATATAAGCTATTTATGTGTGTGTGTGTATGTATATATATATATATATATATAGTTTGTGTACATATATATTTGTATATAATATATACGTGTGTGTGTGTGTGTGTATATATATCTATATATACATCTCTATATATATATATATATATGTATATATGTGTATATATATATATATATATATATATATATATATATATATATATATATATATATATATATATATATATATATATATATATAGAGAGAGAGAGATAGACTAGTTCTTCTATGGCTAATTTTTAGACACAAGTTAGTTGTGTGTGTTTTAAAGTAGGCACAGTAATGAAAAGTTCGTTGTGATCATTAGGAAGTATCCTAATGTGATTAAAGATTGGGGTAGACTATGTTCTTTTCTGTTAATTTGGATCTAAGAGGGTTGGATATCTTCCATTATACTGATCAATGATGTATGCTCACATGGAGTATTTACAAAACTTGGATGTTTGTCTTTTAACGGTTTTTAGGAGTTTTAGCACTGTTAAGCGTTTTGTAAAAAAAATAAAAAAAGACATCTTTTTTTCATTTTCTTGTTTGGCTTTGATTGAAGAGAGTTCATTTAGAAGATTTTCCACTAATTCTGCGCACAATGTTGTAAGCTACTTCAATCACTGTCCCATTCATCACCAGTACAAACAATATTCCACTCATTGAACAGCTCTGTCTTATACCACACTTCATGCATATGTGTTTACTCGCTCACCCTATTATTCTGATATGCTGACATACACTCCTAATTCTGTTACCTGTTCCATATGTCTCTGTAACGTTTTCAAAGCATCATGTGTCAAATGCCTTGTGTTATCACCTGCCGTAGTTTCACGTCCTCATCCACAATTCTTCTCACAACCAGTAACAATTCTTGGTACCCCTTCCATTTTATACCTTGTATACTTTTTTTCCATATTTGTCATCCTTCCATTCTCATCTGTATTATTCTCATAAAATGTTACAATATGTGTTATTCAGCATGATGGGTCTCCAGTGTTTTTATTTCATTGTCATTTCATATGTCTCCAGTGTTTATTTAGCATGATGGGTCTCCAGTGTTTCTATTTAATTCTTCTTGTTTTTCTTCTATAAAAGTTTTAGAAGCTTCTTTCAGGTATTTGTTCGGTACAGCTACAAAATACCATCTTTTTCAGTTCATGAATTTCTTGTACGTTCCATAACCGATACTGCCTAGACTTGATACAGAATCCTCATTTACTTAATTACTTTATCTATTTCACCAATAGTAATTTCTTTTTCAAATTCTCTCTTGATTTGTTTTGAAAATGTCTTTACTTTCCATGCTTTCATTTTTCATCCGCATAATCTTATAGCTACATGCTGTACTACAGTACTTATCATTTGCTCTTGTGTTCTGTTTATTTATATCCTCCTTTATTATTTTACCCAACTATGCAGGCACCACCTCCCTTCTCCCTGTAAATAGTATCTCTGTTTAAACATTAATGGCTTTATATATTTTCTTTTTCTGTGTGAAAACACTGTTATTCTCTAATACATTTCTGTAAATGTTGTCATTTTGTTGTCTTTTCTTGCGTCATCCTGCCTCTGAAAATAAAAATACTTTTTTTAAATTCAATCCTCCACTCACAGTTTTTGTAGAAGTCTTTCATGATTGTATGATCTTTTATTACTGCAGTATTCCCACTCTTCAGTCTCACCCCATTATATTTGTTCTTTTTGCTTCTTTTCCAGTTTTAATATACTCCCTTTATTCTATGATCTCCATCTATCTTGCTAAGTCACCTGAGAGAACATCTTATGTCACCATCTACTACCCCCAAGGCTTCTCAATTTTACGTCTTAATTGTCTCCTATAATTCCAGTGACATTTTTCACACGGTCCCCTTACCACATTTTGGCACTTCTGCGTTTAGAATTCCTCCCTTTAACTCGCAAATAAAATCCACCTGCAGTTATACTTCTCATGTTAACCACCACATAGTGTAATATTTGATTAAACAGATTCTCTGTCCTTGCTAGTTGTGCGTACGTACACTGAGATAAATTCTATAACATGTTCTGTCCATCTCGTGTCCACAACAGTTAACCTTCCCATCCTTACCAATATTACATTTAGTATTTTTTACTGTTTCTTTACACAACAGTCACTCCTGAACAACATTCACTTCCTAAGTGCCATATTGTATTTCTACCCTCTTCCCCCAGTTTTCAGTTTGTAGTCTCCCCCACCCCAGTTGTCAGGAATCGCACATTCACTTCACATTTAGGACACAGTTCCAGTATCCGTCTTCTCATTACTGTGCTGCTAATGTTCGTATTTTCTGAAATTACTCTAAAAATTTTCATTTTTCTTTTTAAAGGTAGGGACAGTGTTTATATTTTCCTTTTCTTATTTTTACTCTGTTCTGTATTGAATATTGTTTCCTGGATTCATAAACAAATAATCCTTGATCCTCAATCAGTTTTCATTGACTGCAGTTTCACAAAAAATTTCAGTCTCTTCTCCTGACCTCACTTCTGCATGCACTGTCTTCCCCCTCGATATTTTTTTCATTTACAGTTTCTTCACCTGGTTTGCCCTCTCCAACTTCTTTTTGCCCTTCCTCCTGTATGGTTCTTTCCTTTCCCCTTTTTTTTTTTTTTTTTTTTTAAATATTTACTGACCTGCTATTGACAGTGTCTTCTCTCTCTCTCTCTGTCTCTCTCTCTGTCTCTCTCTCCTTTTTTACAGCCTGTATTCAGTCCCACACCTTCCTGCTGTATGTCCTTTCTCCCTACACTGGTTACATCATATCTTATAACAATCATTAGTTAAATGAGAGTAGTCTTCATAAAAGAAATGCTGAGCTGTCCAGCATATCTTTAACGTTCCTTTATGATCAGCTGTGAAAATACTTGTCAAGTGTGTTTAACTTTTTTACATTTCAAAACATCTTCCAGTCTCTGCTCTCCATTCCGTAAGTTTCTCTGGTTTCTACTTTTTGCAATATTAATGGTTTCATACAAACCCTACATGTTAATGTTATTGTCTTTCTAGTTCATATTTTGTAAACTGCAAAGTAATAATTTTTCAACATTTAAGTTACTATTAGAAAACACTTTTCCTATGGATAAATGTTCTTTTGGTCATACAGTTCCAGAAATTAATCAGCAGTCTGTCAAACTGAAATGTTAAGTCACAAAACACGTGTCCCTCTATATAGAAAAGTCCGAAATTTCTTGGGCTTTAAATCCCAGAATAGTTGCCATATTGTCCCATACATATCTGTTAGTCTCACGTTTTCCCCGTTTTTACTTAGTTGTTTGCTGATCTCATTTTTTCACCTGCTGTTGCTGCTGCATTCTCCACTGACCCATCAGTTTGCTGCTACTTTTCCTCTCATTTTCTGTAATTGCTGCTGCTGTCACATCACCTGGTTCATTCCTTCATACAAGTTTTTTTCTGAACTGCTGAGGATGGTAATCTGCCATCTCATGCCATAAAACAGCAGAACCATCGCCTGAAATACCACCTCAGACCTCCCTTGAAAAGAGGCCACTAGCTTATTGGGACTAACCCTGTCAACAAAGGACAAAAATGTATGAGACTATCTATATATCTGGTATGGGGGAAATTCATTTTTTCATTGCATCCAGATGCAGTTGTGACTGCTGTTCTAGCTTTGATTAGAAGCAGCTGTCTTTTTTATTGTAGAACCGTTATTTTTTCCCAAGTCTAGTTACCAAAATGTGCTGTTCTAAGCATATTATTTAAAAATTGTATTGTGCACCTTGTTTTTGTCTTGTGAGCTATAAACTTTCATCTCTTCCGGGTAAATACAGTACTGTTATGAAGTGACTGGAGCTTTGTACTTGTCTTGCTTCTTGTAATCTTGTAATAGGCATGCATTGTTTTTATTGCAGTGTATGAATGAGTGAAGAGGAGATTTATGGTTGTCTAACCTGTACCAGTCTGGCATTTTGGGACCAAGTAAGGCTGCTCTGTTGGTTCATCCAAATATCAGGCTGGAATGCACTTTTTCTAGTTGTGAGCTTATGTTAAATATTTAGCCTGTCAGTGCACATACTCTAGCTTGACTAATGTCCTAGTGGTTTTAATTTGGTGGTTAACGGATTGTTTAATTTTTGATTAAGTGGGTAAAAACCCATTGAACTTGTGTGCCTTTGGGGGGGGGGTCTGGACTGTGGGAGAAGTTCCAAATACAGCAGTGTGTTAAGCATTCTGTAGTACAGTCAGAAGTGAAGATGATGTCATTTATCCTATTTGAGTGTAAATGAGCAACATATTAGATGGTGCATTGAATCTAGCAATGGTGAGTGCAGTCTTTTGAAGTGGTGATTAATGTTGGCTGGCTTTTGGCAACTAGTTATCTGAAAACTTAATGCATTTGTGCTCTACAGCAGTTTTGTTAAGCTTGCCCTGTACTGTTCTTTAAGAAGTTTGATTACTGTAACAAAGTCCCCCCCCCCCCCCGCTTCATATGTCTGTTGGTTGTTTTTTATGAGCCAGTATAATGACTTACTTTGTAAGAAGCATTGTGCTTTAGCCTTGAAAGATATTTTGCAGTTTCACGTTTTTCCTTTAAATGTATGATTTTCTGATACAGTATTTGGTTCCTCTAGTGATGTGATAGTTGCATCAGACCATACTCTAGCTTTTATAAAAAAAAAAAAAAAGCTGAGGTTACCATTAAGTATCCAGTAAGAAATGAAGAATAATTTCTAAAGCTTTTCCAAAGTATACATTATCTAGCCCTTTTCTAATAAGTTATTTTGGAGTGCAGACTTGTGTTCATTAATGGTACTAATATTCCTCAAGTGACTGAATGTGCTCTTCAGAATTGTATGGTTTTCTGGCTTTGGTAGATAACCCAGTTTGTCAGTGTTTGTTTTAAGTTGTGTACCGTTGTCCCTAGATTTTTATAAGTTGTCATTTTTTATGAATGGCTCTTTTTTACAACTTACCAATTTTAATCTGATGACACATTTATTGATAACTCAAACTCATTTATGCCTTATCATTTATTTCAAGAACGTTACTTCAATAAAGATGCCATTGTCTACTTTATATCTGAGAGCAAATCTGAAAAAAAAAAAACGAGCCCAGTGCAGAGCCATATGGGACAACACGGGTAGCCCTTTGTAGGATGAACTTGGTAACCCTACGACTTATTACCCGATGAGTGACACTTGGGTTGTCATTTAGTTTATCGCCTAATGTGGTCAGTGTCAAATGCCTGTGTAAAGAAGGGTAAACAGTGCATGGTGTTTACCTTGACAAGTGCTGCTTTTAATCAGTTCAAAGACTGCTATGAGATTTGAAAGTTGAGATCTCCACTTAAGCAGTAATGTTCTGTATCTTTCCCGTATTGTAAATACCATGCCCCCCCCCCCCCCAAGTGCTACAAATAGTTTGTTGCTGTTGAGTAGTGAAGTTCCAACCAACTAATATTTTGTTTTACATAATTAATGAGCATTGGGTAGGTTTTCTGTGGTGCATTGGGTAGGTTTTCTGTGGTTTGGTGAGGGAAAGCATGAGGCATGTTGCTTGGTCTCAGAATTTTAGATCTGATGTCAGTTTTTATTCATTCCTCAACATATGCATTTGGATCTGATCCTCGCATCTGACTCTGCTGCTGTTTCACAGCTCATGGATGCTACAGACGGTCGAGCAGCAGCCCCCCTCATTCCCCAGATCTCGTTTGCTGCCATTATGAACAGACGTGGTCTCTACAGCTCTCAAGTCTGTCTGGTGAAAAGTGATTTATTCAATTTTTTCAAAGTTTTAGCTTTCCATCCTTTATTTGTTATCCTGTTTTTCCCCTTTTAAGACCATTGTACTTGCCATTGGTAGTTCCTTGGTTACCATTGCTGGTAACAGTTGTGTTTTTCTGTCTGTATTCTACCTTCCCTTTTCTGTCAACTAATTGTTGATGCTTCCCCTATTTACTGTGAGTAATTCTTAATTATTATAGTTGGTAATTCTTTTTCTGTCTTACTGCCGGTCGGTATTTTCTAAATACCATTTGTTGGTACCTGTATTGTATCTTTCCCCAGTCCTATTTAACAGAAAAGTATAATTTTTGCAGTAGTGGTTCTTGGGGTATTTGTCTGCTTTATATTTGTCTTTTTGGCATTGTACTGTACTTCGTTACTACCATGACAGATAAACCAGTGGGGTTTAAAACATGTAGTAAATACAGACATAAGATACCATTGTTTGATTATCATAACCTCTGTGTATATTGCTTGGGGACCAGAGCATTTGTAAGCTTCATGCTCCATTTGTAAAGTTTTCAACCCAAGTGCTCCTATAGACAGAATAAATTGATCCTCAAAGACCTCCTCCTGTCAGCCTTCAGAGAGTCACTAACTGGAAGCCAAACCTCCAAGCATGAGAAAAAGGAGGCAAAAAAGGGCCTTTGGAGCATCGCAGTTCTCCATTTTCTTCAGATCTGACATTAGAACCTCAAAAGAAGACTCCGAAAATGTCTGATCAGACACACACACCTTCGGATCCAATGACTTCAGACACCAGATCATTCAGAACCTAGACATCCTACCAAGAACAAGGTATGTCTTCCCTGGATCCAGTTCCCTCTCAGCTCCCATCGCCCTTCCTGGAAAGATGTAGATCTCCCTTTATTGCCTCTTCCTGTCCGTCCAGAAGTCTCGCTGAAGCAGAGGTGGACAGAATGAAGTTTCATTTGATACAAACTGAGATGGCAGTTCTCCCAGTTCCTGCCTCAGTGGGTCTGGAAACATCTGGTCTGGAAACATCTGCTCTAACAACCCCACCAGTTCTGTCGCCGCCTCTTATCTGTCCTTTGGTTTCGGAGCCCTCTGATCTGAGACTCCTATAATTGTCTGTTTTGGATATGAATATGCCTCTTTCTTTGGATCCGATGTCTTCTCTGAGCGTGCTGGCTGTGACCATTTCAGAGTCAGACAGCTCTTGGACCCGAAGCTTCTTTGTTGGATCTGAGTGGTTAGAGTCGACTCAGGAGTTGTTGGAGCCATCTCTGAGCCACGGCATTCGATAGCTCTGTTCCGACTCCTGCCTCGGGTCAGAGGGAGCCAATCGTCCAAAGGTATGCCTTCTTGGCACCAGCAGTTTCCTTTTCCATGGGGTATTCTGCCTTCGAGGCGGTAGTGTTTTCTTTTCTAGAGATCAGATGCTCCCCCCTTGGATCTTCCCTCGGATTCTCTGATGTCTTTGTGTTGTGAGCCTTCGCAGGTTACTTAATAGGGGCAGCTAGCCCAAAGTCTCAAGATGACACTACCGGGCATAATTATCTGTTCCAGTATTTCTCCATAACATCCCACTGATGTCCCTTGGAAGATGAAGTGCAAGAGAAGTTACTTGGACTCCCCTCAGGAGTCACAGAAGATATTGATTTTTGATGAAGGGAAAGGGTCCCCAAGGCCAGCACCTGATGACGTCTTGAACACATTTTAGAGATCCTGAAACAGAAGGGTGGATGGTTTACTGATAACCCTTCTCAAGAGAAATCTGTATTCCTGGAGGCATTTGGTACTGGCCCATCTACTTCCTGGGTGACTGTGCCTGCTGATGAGCTCATTAGTTTGATCTCTCAGCGGTCATGGAAGGAACAAGATTCTGTAGAGCTGTTCCACCAAGAAAGAACTCGCTCAACAGAGTTCTTCTGTTCATCCCCCTAAAAGGGAGTCTAGAGCGTTGGATAGGTATGGGAAGCATGTGTACACATCCTCATCAACCTTTGCTGTCAGGTCCCTTACGTTTGTGGCGCACTTTACCAGATTAGAGGAATTTGGTTAAGGGGCTCTCAAAATCCCTGTCGAGACTAGTACTGTTGAGGTAGAGTCTTCTGTTGCTTCACAGTTGGCGACTCTTCAGTCCATTTCAAACTCATTTGAGGCTTATTTCACATGTAGCCTCAAGAAGGAGCCTCGAGCGTCTGGTTCAGGTATTTCTATCGAGAGGCATGCCTGGATGCATCTGTGTGACTTTGCTGAACCCTTCAATTCAACCTTAAGTGAAAGAGCGACACTCCAGGTGTGAGAGATGGTAAGACCATGTCAGCTGTGTACATTTTTTGACTCCTCAAATAACCTTTTCCAGGCATCAGTGAGGTGGTCAAAAGATGTGGTTCGGGAAATCCAAAGGTCTGTTACATGATCATGTGGTGAGGACCCCCCCCCCCCGGGGTAGAGGGGGTAACTCAAATGGGAGACTCCACTCACATGGCAGAGGAGGCCCACAAAACCAGGGGTCCAGAGATTCCTTCGCTGAGACTCACCCTATTAGTGCTCTTGAAAGGAGGTCCAATTGCCCACCTCTGGAGGCAATCTAGGAGTCGCTTAGTCTTGCACCAGAGAGACTGACTAGATATAACAAAAGATACGTGGGTGCAGAGGATTATTTCCAGATGCTGTATAATTCTCTTTTCCGTACCTCCACCATTGCAGAACAGAATTCCCAACGTTCCATCCATTGAGAGGAAAATAGCAGATTTGGAGATTCAAAAGCTTTTAGAGTCGTCCAAGAGGTCCCAGAGATCAGAAAGGATCCGGAACTTACTAAAGATTCTTTTTAGTGCCAAAGAAAACAGGGGACTGGAGACAAATTTTTGGATCGAGGCAATCTGAAGAAATTGGTTTAGATTACCAAGTTCTGGAGTGTCATGGTTCAGTACATTTTGTCTTTCCTGCACAAGGACAACTGGATGTGTTCAGTAGATCTCCAGGATGCGTACTATCACATAAAAATGAACAGATGATTCAGGAGATGTCTGTGCTTCCGGTTGGGAGCCATTCATTTCCTGTTCCGAGCACTGCCCTTTAGTCTCACCACAGCCCCAAGGGTGTTCACCAAATGCATAGCAGTAATAGCAGCTCACTTCAGACTGCAGGGATTACAGGTGTTTCCGTATCTAGATGACTGGCTCCTAACTGCCTTGACCAAGCATCTGCTGACTTGCTCCAGATTTGTTCCAACCTAGGCATTAGTCAATCACAACAAATCTCAGCTTCAGTTGTCTCGGACATTAGAATTCGCAGGGCTGTTTTCAACACATCATCGGTGACTGCATCTTTGCCATTACTGAGGGTTCAAGCTATTCATATTCAAGTCTGAAGGATGTTCAGGAAGTCAGTATTGCCAGCCCGAAGTATATTTACAGACCCTGGGATCGATGTCCACAGCAACTGCACTACTTCCCCTATGAGAATTGTCCAGTGGACATTAGCAACCCAATGATCCATTTTACATTAACCTATGTCCATGAAAATTAACATTTAACTCAGACCTGCTGGGCATTTCTTGGGGAAGACCTCAAGGCATGTGGTCCCCGAAGAGCCCAACTTGCATATCAATGTGATGGAAATGAGAGCAGTACTCCTAGTGTTGCAGGCATTCCATGATTCTCTCCCTTCCAGAACTATTGTGATTCAAACAGGCAATATGTCTGTAGTATGGTACATCAACATGCAAAGAATGAACAAGGCCTTACTCCTTGTGTCAAGAAGCTATGAGTGTGTGGCAGTGGTCGATTGCTCAAGATTGATTTTCTTATAGCAACACATATATCTGGGAAATCCCAAGGTGGATTGACAAGTTGTCCAGGTCCATATTATTACCTCAAGGGTGGTCTGTCGGCACAGAAGTGGCAGAAATAGTATTTCACCAATGGGACCATCCATCTATTTGCATCTCCCCTGAACAATGACTGCAGCAGGTTCTTTGCCGTAAACCCTCAGTGGGAGTCACTGAGAGACGCACTCCTTCACGATTTCACCCCCAGGTCTACTCTGTTCTTATTCCCCTAATCTCCAAATTTCTACAGAAAGCTTCTCTATTGAAGAGCAGAGTCATCCTCATTGCCCTTTATTAGCCTCTACAGATTTGTTTTTCTTCCTTTGACCTCGTCTAGTTTACCTTCCCATATTCTTTCCAAATTTTTCAAATAAGGGTGAAACGCTTTGCACTTTTATTAGATGTTCACAGACGGTTATGTTTTTATCTTCACAGTGCGCAGAAATATAGAAAGTCAGATCAGTTATTTGTATCCTTTTCAGAAACTAGGTTTGGCCAATCCTCATACCTTTATTAGTCACTACAGATTGGATCTGGTCTTGAGGGGAAGAGCAGCTTTCGACTCTACAGTACTTGGGGAATATCCATCCATAGATTCTACCCGGGATTCCTCATATGTTGAGGACTGAATGAAAAAAATCTTTTCTGATTTTTGTCAGTTATGTACACACAATAATGTTTCATCTGTGTTGTCCGTTTTCGCTCTTCCTATATTCCCCTCCCTTCAGCCCCCTACCCCTCTTTCTCTTGAGGACTGCTGGAAGAACTGGAGAACATTAGGCGAACCACAGTTCCTTCTGTTTGAGCTCTAGATAGTGACTTTCCATCCTAAAGCTTTAAATTTATTCCATCAATACAATAAGAAGCTTCAAACAAGATCTGGGGAATGAGGGGGACTGTTGCATTGTAAGGGAGAAGCTTGAGAGCTTGTAGTAGAGCTGTGAAACAGCGGCAAAGTCAGATCAGAGGATTGGATCTGAGCCCATATGTTACAGAAGAATGAAAATGGACAACGCAGATGGAATGTAGTTTTGAGTTCACAACATACGTGGTAGCTTTTGTCATGTCCATCATTTATGTAAGGAATTTTCCCTACTCTTTCCTTTCTGTGTCTGGAGCACTACATGCAAGGGCTCCCCCTTTTTTTTTTTTTTTTTTTTTGTGTGTGCAGGTACATTCACTGTGAATTGTTGTTGGGTACCCACTTGTTTACTGATAGCTTGTATTCACAATTTTCCCTTTTTCATTTTTCTGATGTAACTAAAGTTTTTGTAGTTTACCATTCATATAACATTGGATTAAAAAAATGAGAGATTATAAACGACCCTTCATTCTCCATATTTTACTCCTGTTTCAAATCCAGCTAAAAGTTGTAAGATGCACTCCACTTGAGGGGTGTCCCTTTCAAGAAGTGAATTATCCCCTCTTGGTGTAATTGCATTTACAGTACTAGCTAGCCTGCTGGACTACAGGATGAAGCTTGTTAAGACTTCTAGCCTTAATGTTTTGAGATTCCTGTTTGAGGCAGGTGGCTCATTCAGAGGTATGTGCGTAACCATCTTAGGTGACCTAAACTTTTATGCTGCAAGTCAGAAATGGTAAAATACAGAATTTCAGTTCTCCAGTAAACCAGGTTCACTTTGTGCCGTTTTAGTTTCATAGGTTCATACTAGGCTATCTGCCCTTGGGCAATTATAAGCCTAGCCCGATTCTGTATGGCTTACGCCACCCTTTGATTTGAGTATACTGTGTCCTTTTTAAGGTTTAGTTTACTGTGCCTCTGTCTAATAGTGACACGGGAGTAATCCCTGAGACAAACCTACGATCCCCCATCCACCTATCGAGATTCTTCTTTAAGAGATTCAGTGAGGTCTGCCTCACATGAACTGGAATTCTATTCCAGAGCGAAGGGAGCCTCTGGGTTATGAACCTGTCCCTCCAGCAAGTTTTATTTATTTCTGTGCTGAGGTTAAGTCCCTCGAGCGTGTGGCTCTAAGGGATTTTGATTTACTGAGGTGGAGCATGTCCATCAATTCTGGATTTGACATAGCTTTGTATGTCCGGCATAGATCGCCTCGAAGTAGGCGGTATGCAACTGAGTAGAGCTGGAGTTTTTTTAACCGAGCAGCATATGGCATCTGTTTGAGACCCTTGATCCTCTTGGTGAGATACTTTTGGGGTCTTTCTAATTGCTGCAGGTGTCTGGTAAGGTACATCCCAAAAGGGGCATTGTATTCTATGATGGGCTTGATGAGGGATGAATAAAGGGGCACGATTACCTCCCTTGATCTAGATGTGAAACCCTTCGTGATGAGGTGGGCTATGTAGAAGGTCTTTCTAACCACTTTGGCAATGTGGTTTTCAAAGGAGAGATTGCTATCAACTTGGGTCCCCAGGTCCCTAATAACTTTCTCTGTGCTTAATGGGTTTCCGCCTATGTGGTAATTTGTGGGCACATTGTTTTTGCCAAAGGGTATGACTGTACATTTTTTGGCATTTAGCTTTAAACCATGGCGCTGGCACCAGTTATCTGTCTCTTTGAGACCTTTTTGAAGGATGTTTGTGTCAGCTGGAGAGTCGATTTTTGGCGCCCAGTTTGCAGTCGTCTGCGAACTTGGTGAGCCATAGTCCTCCCACGTTTGCCTGTACCTCGGAAAAGTATATACCGAACAAGAGTGGTCCCAGGACAGAACCCTGTGGGACGCCACTTGTGACCGGTTTCGAGTCTGACGTGGCTCCAGCAACTCTCACTCTGTGGGTTCTGTCTTTGAGCCAGTTTGCGACCCATCTTGTGGCATAGGGGTTTATATTTAAGCTGGATAGCTTATCTATGATGCCCGAGTGGGGTATTGTGTCAAATGCCTTTGCAAGGTCCAGATAGGCTGTGTGGACTACCTTCCCTTCATCTATGGCTTTGGTGACTGTTTCGAAGAAGTCAACCAGGTTCAAAAGGCAGGATCTGCCCTTGACAAAGCCAAACTGGGTAGGATCTGGTGTCTGTAGGTCCCCAATGTCTTTGTTTATGAGCTCCGTGATGATCCTCTCCATAGCCTTGCAGACTAAGCTAGTCAGGCTAATGGGGTGATAGTTTCCAGGGTCCGTAGAGGCTCCACCTTTGTGGAGTGGGACCACTGTTGCTGTACGCCATTCTGTGGGCACATATCCTGTAGTGAGGCTGAGACTGTATAGCTGTTTTATTTGAGGGATTAGTTCCTCTTGGAGTTCATGTAGGACGCAGCCTGGGATGCCATCTGGTCCCATGGAAGCAGTGTTTTTTGCTTTGGAGAGGGCAGCCTTCACCGGAGCATCAGAGATGTTTGGGAGGCAGCCCTCTGCCGGGATAGATACTTGCTGTTTTGGGGGGGGGGGAGGTGGAGAAGTTTGCACTGAATCTGTCTGCCAGGATATTGGCGATGTCTGTGGGTTCAGTGTATTTTTTGTCGTTTAGAATCAACTCAGAACAAGTCTGGGAGTTGCATCCCAGGTTCCTAACATAACTGAGAAAAGCCTTATGATTGTCTTTGGTGTACTGTGCAATTTTTCTCTCGAAGCTGGCCTTGGAGGATTTTATGAGGGATCGTAATTTTTTGCTAGTACTGATCAGAGATGCCTTCCCTATTGGGGATTTTGTTCTATCATGTAGTAGCTTCCTCCTTCTGTTGTATAGTTTATTTATGGCAAGGGTCCACCAGACTGGACGCCTACCTTTGGATGATTGGGTCTTGGTTTTGTTTGGGATAGCATGATCCATGCATTCCTGGAGATGTCCGTAGAATGCGTTTATATAGGATTCTGCAGTTTGGGCCGTAGTTTCCACTGGCCCTGGGGCCTTGAAGGATTCCACTTCGGTTTTGAGAAGTGAGAAGTTCGCTTTTGAGAAGTTTTTCACTGTGGTTTTCTGGGCTGGGGGTGGGGTCGGGATGTGGACATCCCAGTGAAATTAATTTATGGTCTGATCTTACCAATGAGGGATTTACTTCTGGTGTAGAGCATAGTCCTCATGTTGGTAATGATCAGGTCTAGTATGTTGTCCCCTCTTGTGGGAGTGGTGACTAGTTGTTCCATAGTGTTTGAGTTTATAATTTCCAGGAACCTTTGGGCTAAGGTGCTGGGGCTTGAGTAGTGCTCCCAGTCAATGTTTGGGTAGTTGAAGTCGCCCAATATAATGGTGTTCGGAGAGATCTTCATGTACTCCAATGTTTTCAGGAAAGCCGAGTGGGATTCCTGACTTTGAGAGGGTGGTCTGTAGGATGCTATAAACTGAAAAGCAGTCTTGCCCACTGTTAGTTGCACATGGATGGTCTCCGATACTTCTTGCAATGCCACTAACCTGGAGGTGTGGATATCCTTGATAAATATGGAAACTTCCCCCCTCCTTTTGTGGTTCGGTCCGGGTTTTGGGGCCGAAAAGCATGATAGCCTGGTAGTGCTGGGGTGCTCTCTGGAGCCTTCAACCAGGTGTCTGTCACTGCACAGATATCTGTTCTCCATACTGAGGAGAGCTTCGAGTGCGTGCATCTTGAGGTTAAGACTTCTGGCGTTAAGCAACATTACCCTTAGTTTCTTGTTCCTTGTGCTGTCTATGGGGGTGGGTTTGACACTTGAGCCTTGCCTAAAAAAGGCACTATGGGGGTGGCAAGAGCCTTTGCCAATATCCAAAAGCCCTGTGGTGACAGGTGCAAGCCGTCCCTAGCGAAGCAACGTGGCTTGTCGAGCATGTCATCCCAGGCTGACAGACACTGGATCCCCTTTGAATGACACCAAAATTTTAGCCAATTGTTAAAATCTATCATTTTGTCTTTGTATTGTAGCATCATTCTAGGTGAGGGTAAGATGCTGCTCAAGGTCAGGGTCATACCAGCCTGGGCTACATGATCAGAGAGCTCCTCTATGTCTCTTTTCATGTAGTCCAGGGAGGTACGTCTTGGGTCATTCACACCAGCATGTGCAATGACTGAGTTATATTTGTATTTGCTTTGGAGTGACCTGAGTACTTGCGTTATGTGGTGGATCCTAGCACCCGACAGGCAGCTCACCGTGACCTTCTCTTTATTCAGCCTGGTGAGCGGGACGTCAGTGTGTCTGACAATAGAGTCACCTATTACAAGAGTATCAGGTGTGTTATTCAGCCTTAAGGGCTGTGGCTGCTTGGCACACCCACTTTGTGGGCTATGTGTTGTGCGTGTTTTGTTTTGAGGTAGCGTTTGCTTGGATGTCTGCTTTGACGGTCTCTGTTGCTTAGGTAGATTTTTATTTAGAGCCTCCGAGTATGTTTTTGTGTATTTATGTGTTTGGCTCGCTGATGTGGTGGGACTATGTGATACTGGAATTGTGTTGTGTGAGGTTACCTTCTCCTCCTGACTGGTTACACCAGTTTTGAGATGAGAGAGCTCAGCCTCCACTTTGGCTAAATAGTTGCATCTCTCACATATATTTGAACCTGTTTGGAGGAGGAGAGGGTTGTCCGTGCACATGAGACAGTTGTAACATTGCCTCAAAATTCCCAGATTCACCAGCTGGACTGGAGAGGAAACCATTGACTGACCTTTGGACATGCTAGAGTAATATAGGGAAACTGAATTTAAGATGGACCAATAGAGGACAGGGTAATCGTAGACAGTATAAGAGTAAGTAGTGCTTATGGTTTAATAGTGCTAACTTGTAGGATTACTTAATTGGACCAGTGAAGGGCCTTAGAATGAGAATATGGTGTTTAAATTGAGAGCGCAGTTCTAAGGGAAAAAGTGAAGAGCAGACTTTGTGGAGCCAGGAATAGTTTAAACCCAATTAGGCGGCGCTGCCCGCTGTTGCGCTATGCACAAAAACGTGCAAAACCACGCAAAAGAGAGTTTTAAGAGAGGAAGATGAAGGAGTTTGGAATTGACCCAAAATGGCCAATAAAACTACAGTTTCAGGTCAGTAACCACTCCCACAGGGGCAGGCAGGCCGCTCAACGCTCCCCACTGCCACTGATCAACAGAGAGACCTCCCCCTAGCCCAAGCAAAAAATGGCCTCCAAGAAACTTGCAAACAGTTCAAGAACAGCAAGCCTGTAACTGAACTTTTTTAAATCTCAGAAAAGTGGGGAAAAAAGCAAGTTGTTTTTTTTTTTTTTTTTTTTTCAGAGATAGCAGAGGTTCACAAGTATCAACAAGTTATAACAGTGCAGTAAACGACTCCACACAAGAGTGCTAGGCCAAAGACAGGTAAAATGCAAGTTTTGAGAAAAAAACAATTTTAAAATTAAGTGCAAACAGGAAATTCAGTAAACCGCTCTAGGTTGTGCTCTAAATACAGTTACTAATGCAGAAATCAAGTTTAACAAGCCAGAAAATGCTCAAAATAGGCGGCTATTTGCTTGATGGTGTAATGCACTATAGTGGGAGGAGGTTCTCCTTCACTTTTAATATAAGATTGTGCTAGAATTATTTTGAAAATGGCTCCCAGATGTCTGTTCTTTCTATGTTCTGTATTTGTTAGGCTGTTTGGACCCATACCCCACATTCTTTACATAATGCTGTTTGGACCTATACCCCACATTATTTACATAATGGAAGAGTATTTTAGGAAAGTGTAGGTAAATGCTGTTGGTGATGTGACGTCATTACGCTGGGCCAGTAATCGAGGCACCTCAAACCTCACCGCTGACACTGGTGAGGGATGTTCACTTGGAACAAAGATACACACAGTATTTCCAGATGCAACCAAGCACAATTTCCCTTAAAGAGCACACAGGGAACACCTCTTCTTGGGACTGGGGTGTCTCGCTCTCTCGCTCTCTCGCTCTCTCGCTCTCTCGCTCTCTCGCTCTCTCGCTCTCTCACTCTCTCACTCTCTCTCTCGTTGAGTCCTTAGCTTAGTGTTCCAAGCAGAGTCCTCAACCACCCTCTCTGTGAAACAAGTGCTCTGTGTCCCTGCTCCAAGTAGCTGACACACACTGAGATTTGATTTTCACACACGCACACATGGAAAGGCTGGCACAAATTTCCCAGCTATGCCATCTCTGCCCAGACTGTAAGGTAGATATTTAGATAACTGCCACCAGAATGCTTCAAAGCTAGCTACTCTAAGGCTCTTGCCAGGGTTTCCTATTATGCTGAGTAAAAGTAATAATAATACAAATGGTAGTGTTTGACCAATGCAGCAAGACTTCAGGAGTGGCCACAGTGTCACCAAATAAAGATAAGTACTCCCAAAAGGCCCGCGGTAGTGGTGCTGTGGTAGCGTTGTCGCCTCACAGCAAGACGTTGTCCCATTCGATTCTCAGCTAGAGCGTCTTCTGTGTGGAGACGTGCGTGAATGGGCGTGCCTTCGTTGAAGGTTATGCATCAGGGCTGGTAACTCGGCACGTAAAAATCCACTACCAAACATTAGCGGACCGGAGTTCCGCTGTGGCGACCCCTAACCGGGATAAGCCGAAAGATGCAGCAACTCCCAAAAGTTAAAATATTCTTGGAAGACCAGCCACAATGAAAAGTTTGAATACATTTACTAATAAATAATAAAATAATATGAAAGTACTAAATATCTATTTACAATAAATACCAGAGTTTGTTAGCTGGACTGAGATTAATCCATTCTCTTCCAGTGTCCTCTGTTATAATATATTCATTTCACCAGTTTCAATACAGTCTGACATACAGGTGTATTTCTTTCCTATCCAGCAGGATCCACTGTTGGTACAGGCATCTCTACAAGTTTTCAACACTAGCACCTGTACAAGTCAGTTTGCTATACAAATTATGTATAATTCTTTACTGACCTCCATAGCTAGCTATGCTGACATATGTTACACATCCACTGCCCTACTTCTTCTCCTGGCATAGGTGACAATACCTCACATCATTACAGGTGAAATCCTGCATAACTAATAAATGAAAGCTTGTTGTTTTACCCAAAGTGGCTTGCTTCCTTTTCATGTTGTTGGTGTAAAGTTCTTAATGAAGCAGTATTAGCTTGACAGTAGTGGTAGGCAAATTTGTTTGTATTCCTCTATCTTTGGGACGTCTTACTTTTTTGTATGAAAATTTTATATGGCTTCAGTCATGCCACAGAAAGTTAGGTATGCCTTTGTTTATTGGAGTGAACCAGTTTCTGCTGAGGCTTAAATGCAGGGTCCATGGTAATGGGTAAGTTGGTGTAGTCACGGTGTTATCTTGACCACATTTAGTGTACTAGATAGTAATATGAGAGTTGTCTAATGTTCTGTAACTCTTTAGATTAAGCCTAGCGTAAGATAATTACGTCAGAGTCGATATGTAAACCGTACACTAAGGTACTGTATCCTTGATGGGGCAATCTTGATCAACACTGTTTTGTACCATTACTGCCAGTGCTGAATGACCTTGGGCGGAAAAAGTTTTTATTTACAAGTTTTCATTCGCATTTAATTTAAAATTTCACAGTTTGGCATAATAGTTAATGATTGTAAGGACTGTGTAGACAGATGCATGTAGTGATCTTGCAAAAGCATTTTGAACTGTACATACGACAATTGGGAACACATCCCTGTCATGAATAAGCCATCTGATAAATGATTCTGTTATGAGTCTGAAAACAAAAGGGGCTAGGGGAACTTTTTTCTGACACTCTCTGTTGAAAGCATTTGGCGGGGGGCTCCTTTTGAAACTTTTTTACTTGTCAGTAATCTAAACTTTGAAGCCTGTGAATCTTGTGGGGTAGTTCTACATTTTTGTGTGGCTTAGGCTTCCTTGGCATAATCAACTTGTGTGGCTGTGAAATGTTTCTTGAGTGGTCAGATAATTGTCATCATGGGTGAACCAGCTTATTCCGATTTGAGATATTCTGAAATCATTTGTAGTCCAAGTGTTATTGTTGCTATAATCTTGATTTTTGGGATTGATCAGATGGCTACTTTTTCAGTTGAGGGAGAGGGAATCTTGGGTTATAGGGCAAGTGTGTTGACAGTATTACTTGTTGTATTAGTTGAAATTCTAAAAACTGTTTACATGTATTCTGTTTATAGACTTGGCATAACTTAAGTGAAGCAGTTTTTATGTAGATAATACATTTATATTCTCTCAAATAAATGTGCAAAACATTCTTATTTACATAGTAGATTAAGATGCCCAAGAACTTGTAATAGAATGTATTTCTTTTAGAAAGACTTGAGAACAGATTTAAACGTCTGTTAAATTCGTATTTCTGTTGCAAATGCATTACTAAATTGTGCTTCAGATATTATTTCATTCTGTTTGAATGTTTTGATTTTTTTTTTCCGTGCATAGTGGTGGTTGTATCTAAGAAGTGAGTGAAAAGAAGAAAAGTAGATTAGGTTTTTTCCACTTGTCAGCAATTGTTTCTTCAGTTGCAGTGAGTAGACACCAAAGGATTGCAATGTACCTTTGTTAAGAGATGCTGGCTAACGTTAGGTGTTAGTTTTATTTTTGTCAGTGTAGAAAACTAAGTGATTTGAAGACTTTACTAGTTACAAGCAAAATGTATGCTGCCAGTCAGCTTTGATCAAGAATGATACTTGGTGTTAGAGAGAGAATGCATCGGTTATCATTTTCCCAGTTGAGTTAAAAAAAAGTTGTGAACTTTTTCACAAATCCAGAAGTAAGATTCTCAAGGTTAGTACAATTTAATAAAAGTACATGCAAGACCATAATTTATCAAGTCGGCCTTTCCATCATGTTTATGAATAAAATACTTTTTAGTAATGAAGTCGTATACCTGGGTTGTCAGTAATATATTGTGTATTGTAAGTAGGTTTGGTTTCGTGACAGTTCATTAAACGGTCTCATAGTGTACACACACATCCCAGTTTGTATGCAGTTTCTGACTGTGTTATCTCCATCCTTTGAGTTAGAAAAGGGTAGGTGTTGGGGATGCCCCTTATCACTGGTCTGTTTTGGGAATGAACACTGGCGTGTTACTTTTGGTAGAATGATTCGGAAATTGGCATCAGTGTCTCCTACGATTATAATCGTAGCTTAGTGTTTGCAGGTAATGGAATTGCTTGAGAATGCCCGTTAAAGTGGCACTTGGCCAAGGTGTTAGATGTTTTAAAGACTCAAGTGTTAGAGCTACACCTAAAACAAGAATAATTTTGGTATTTTCCTTGTTTAATGCAGGATGTGATATGGTGGTCAGTAGGATAATTGGGTGTGAAATTCAAGTAGCAAGCTGCATCGTATATGAGTGTCACCCTGACAGGACTGGGGGGGGGGGGGTGTCATACTTTTGCCAGCAGCAGTGTGTTTGGTGAAGGATTTGACTGGAGTGTTATATAGTCGCTGATATTTATCCACGCCTTTCCAAGCTAATTTGAATGCAGTGCATATGATATGCTTTCCAGAATAATTTTTATTCCTTTTCTTGGCACCTCATACAAATTGCCACTACCTCCTTTCTCAACAAAATTCATAGTCTGTGATCTTTTATTGGAAGGACGTATTACTTGCACAGTAGGCAATATGCCTCGCTTATTAAGAAGGGGGAGATAGTTACTGAACTTACAGAAGTGTTCGTTTGTTTAAGGTCATCGGGCTAGAACGATGCTTCAGTCCATCTGTCTTACCATGGAATTTTCATATTTAAAAAAAAAAATCCTATATGAAAGAGATCTCGCATGGGATCCAGAAGGGCTAAAACAACCAATATGGGCAATCTTTACTAATAACCCTTCCTTGTGGGATAGGATTCGGGCCTCCGTTTAAAAGTAGGGTAACATCCATCCCCATTTTCTGGAAAGGTTGGGGAGGGGGGGCTTGCATAATCCTCATTCAAGGTGATACTGGTAATATTTTATCCCTTCAAAAGGATGCTGACTGTGGGAAATGGGGGAACATTCTTTTCTTACAATATTTGCAAGTGAGAGATTTATGCCATGGGGCCAAATGGTGCAACATTATGGTGAAAGACTTCTAGTTTTGCTTTAGTTTAATAATGAACGATTCCCCATTAGCTACTCTTCCTAATTTTACAAATACCTACAAAAGGGGATGCCCCAGAATGCTGCCAAACAAGTTGCTGGCTCCTAGGAAAGGAAGATTTTAGGGAAATGGCACCACTACAGTTATGCCATCATGGTTGTGTTTACATGGTACAGTCTGCTGCATAGATGGAGTAAGCCCACAGTTAAATTCGTAACCAGGGGAAAGAGAATACTAAAAGTATATTGGAACGTGTACCTTACCAAATTTTGGTTTTGTATATTTTTATAATCCTGTCTGAAAAGCCACACATTTTGGGTTAGAATTGCACATGCTTCTCTTGGGTGTACTATTTAGTCTTCTGGCATTCAAGTATACAGAGTTTTAGGAGCAGGCGGTATGTGGAGTGGGTGAAACGTGCATGCACAGCAATGTTTAGTTGCTTAAAATAGGGTCTGGAGGATGCCGATGTAGTATTTGGCACATAAACTATGGAGTAAACTTTTATGTCAGGCAATACTTTGGTTTTATATTTTCATCTTTTCCTTTAACAAAGGTGTTAGAAAAAAAAAAAAAAAAAAAAAAGAGGATTTTAATTTTTTTTCATTTCATAGTAAGAATTTACTACTACTAAGTAGTTCTATTTGATGTGCCACTTTCCAACAGTTGAGTTTCTGTAAAATAAGCTTTTTTTAAATTCATTTGAAGATACTTTACTAATCCTACTATTTTATAACCAGAACTGTATCTGTCTGTTGTAGAAAAATATTACTATATGGAATTCTGTGGTTTCTCATTAATTCTAACAGAATTTATTTGTTTTTTTATAGCTAATCCCCAAAATTCAAAGTTATTTTAAAAAATGCTTCTGCAGAAGCAAATTGAGATTGGATTATATTGTAGTTTCATAATTTGCCATACCTTTCTTCTCGAAAAGAGGTGGGCAGACTTGCATTAAATGTTGACTGTTTAAATGGAAACTAATATTAGGATCACAAATGTGTATTTTTCTTTCCTAAATTTTCATCTTTGTGAAATATTTCAAATTTCTTTGTTTATATGTGATATGCCCCCTTAACTTTGCTAACATGGGAGTGCAGTGTGTTTAACAACAGACAGGGTTTCAGAAAAATAATCTATATTAAGTATTCCTTTCTAATAAAAGTAAATTGGTGGGGGTATTATTCAGTGATGTCCAGGATTTGAGTTTCCTGTATTTAACTAATGTCTCTAGAGTGGTCCATTTTAATAGTACTGCCTCTGGAGTGGTCTATTTATTACTACTGTTTATATTAAGTACTGCCTCTGGAGTGGTCCATTTATTAATACTGTTTATATTAAGGGACCCTATCTTTAATGTTAATAACAGGAACTTGATGGAGCATTGTGATTTCTGTTTAGATGTACATTGCCAGAACACCCAAATTAGGCGAGGACTGGTAACATCTCTAAAAGAACTTCTTTGCAGTATTGTGGGATACGTAATTCTGGAGGAGGGGAATGAGATTTTTTCTGAAGGCTGTAAATTATCTTTTTAATAGGGTAGGGGTTGATCTTGGCTCCTTGCTGGACTGGTTTCGGCCCAGTATCTCCTGTCTTGATCATGTTTAGGAAATTAACCCTTATTCATCTGGTCAGTTTTTGAATGCCCTTCTCAACACTTGGTTAAGGTATCCAGATTTGGTGTTGCATGTTGATGCTCATTTGGATATTTCTTGGATTGGTGCTGAGCTCTTGACTTGGTGAGGATACAAACTTTTAAGCTGTATTCTTGACCTTGAACTTACCTTAGCTTATTAACAAACTTTTAAGCTGTATTCTTGACCTTGAACTTACCTTAGCTTATTAGAGCTCTCTCTTTGAGGATGAATTTTGACCCCGTTGCAGTTCAGCTGAATATTTCCTCTGTTGTTCACTGTCATCCTTTGAAGGAATTGTATAGCTTTTATCCATTTTACGTCTTGAACTACTTACCTTGCACAGATGGTATGGTTTGAGATATTTTTAAGTTTCCATTGATACTTCAGTCTTCATCCAGTTTACTTCACTTCCAGCCTGTTTAACATAGGAAATGGAAATTCGGCTTTCTGTAGCACATTTGTTTTTTTTTTTTTGTTTTTGTTTTTGTTTTTTTGTACTTCTCTAGCATTGTAGAGCAGTATTATAAACTTAATGTTTGCTAAAGTTCTAGTTAACAGAAACAAGGTGCCACCTTGTATGACACTCCAGTACATTTCCTGTTCTGACACTGGAGGTGGAATTTAGGTAGATCATAGGAGGTTACTAGGCTAATGGCCCTGGGGCCCTTACAAGCCTAGCTAAGAGTTTATCCCCAAAAAAGAAACCTCAGTCAGCACCTGTCGACCCGTCATTTTGGGACAAAGGTGGAACCCCTGGGACAGATTTGTGGTTTCCCATCCACTCATCAAGGTTGCCCTTCGACATATATGGGAAATCCTATTCCAGAGACTGGGCAGCCTCTGGGAGACCAACCTCTCTCTCCAGCAGGTTTTGTTGATGTCTCATATTCGATTTAGGCCTATCGAACGGGTAACACTCTAAGAGTTAGACTTAAGGATATGGAGCATCTCTAGTAGGGCAGGGTCCAATTATTGCCTTGTAGGCGAGACACGCATCACCCCTGAGCAGTCTGTATGATGCCGAGTAGAGTGATAGCGATTTAAGCCTGTCCTTGTAGGACAGGTGTTGGAGCCCATGGATTTTCTTTTATTTTTTTTTTTTTTTTTTTTTAGGTTCCTATATACTGCACTGGTGTACAGTTCAGCATAGTTGTCTGCATCATCTGAGGGGGACGGTGGTGTGAAGCTGCTGATACCCTCCCTTAGGAGGTTGTAGTCAGTTTTTGAGTTTTTTAGCCTGGTTACAGCTGGGGAGGAGTTGGGTGAGAGAGAAACTTCGAATGAGACAGACTGATGATCTGATCTCATCCGGGAAGAACATACTATGGGAGTGGTGCAGCCATTGCCCATGTTGGTGAGACCATGTCCAGTATGTTGTCTCCCCTTGGGGGGGAATGAGACCAGCTGATCTAGTACGTTAGAGTTGATGAAGTCAAGGAAGCTTTGGGTGACTGCATTGGTGCAGGAATAGTTCACCCAGTGTATGGTGGGGTAGTTGAAGTCACCAAGGATCAGGGTGTTGGGGGGTACCTTGATTGAGTCAAGTAGGTCCAGAGGAGTGGGTGTCCTGAGACATGGAAGGGGCGTCTGTAGCTGGCTGTAACTTGGATGGATGTTTTGCCAGCTGTCAGTTGCACCTGGAGTAATTCCAGTGCATCATACTGGTAAACCAGTCTGGAGGTGTGCTCGTCCTTATTGACGATGGAGACTCCACCACCCTTAGTCTTTTAGAGTTTGTTTCCAGACTTTCTTGAACCTTTCACTCCTTTTAGTGTTCAGACTGCAAGTGGAGCTCATCTAAGTTTTAACTGTACTTGTATTAACTTCACTTTTCATCGGAATCTGCACAAAATGTCACCTTTATTCGGTTTTATTTAATAATGTCCACCCTCCATTCGTTACTGAACGGAGGAGAAGGCACCTTTTGGTTCTGATTTGAAACTGCACCCAGTTCCTGTCTTTGAGTTCACATTCCTTGAGTCCCTGGTTCAAATGTATGTACCTGTGTGTGATTGATTTTTTTTTTTTTTTTTTTGCTATTCTCTTGGCTGTATTTGTTCAGCAGGTGCGGAAGGTGTCTGTGAAATCGCTGTAATAACTGGTACAGTTAATATGGCCTTTCTGTACTATTTTGCAATCTCTGAATTGGTATACAAGTTTTAGGGGGAAGGTGTGGGGTTTCTGTGTCTCAAAAGTGTGGAGCACTCTCACTGAAACAAGTCGACAAACTAAAACCATACCTAATGGTTTTCTGCCCCTGCTCATGCTCCATACCGTGCTGATCTGTTCTTCAGCATTTGTTTTTCACACCAGAGTTCTTTAAGTTATAAAGTAAATCAGTTTTGTCATTTCAAAATGTCATTTTCCCCATAAAGTTAATGGCTCATTGCTTTTTCTCCTTTTCCCCCTCACCTGTACTTTTACCTCCATTTTTCTCATAGTGGTATTCACTTGTTTTTCTTCTCTTGTTCGTACTGGTATTCACCTGTTTTTCTTCTCTTGTTTGCAACCTTAGCATACATCTTTTTTTCTCCTCCTCAGGCAGAGGCTTTCCTATTTCCCTGCTTCACTAACTCGTATGTTAGTGCTTGACTAAGTCACTTGGTCTCTTCTCATGTCTTCAAGTTTTACTTGTACCTTTTCCAGTGTGCCTAATGTTGTCATCACCATTGTCCACCTTTGTGTCTGTAATGCATCATCCTTTATTTCTTTTCTTGCTCTCACCTATTTTCCCCTTACCTGACTCTCTAACTTATTTTTCCTTTCTCTGTGCTAGCACCTGACGATCTGTATTTTTGCTGTAGTCTGATTTCTTTATCCTTTTTTTTTTTTTATGTCCATTGTTCCTTTTTCTTAACCTGCTGTACACCCAGTTTGTTACTGTAAATCTAAGTACTGGTTGACTCGTACTGCAAGTCAAATTCAGCTCTCAAGATTGTATTCAGTAACGTCTCTATACAGGACTTTTTGTGTGCTTGTTTTGAGATTGTTCTATATTAGTATCTTTTGTATGTTAGAATCTTTGTATATTTTGAAACTTTCTTTTGTGCATTTTTCCTACGAATCTGTTCTCTTTAGGTCTCTGATAAAAGGGGGGATTTATGCCCAGTTTGGTTTACAGGGCAAGTTGATCAAATAAAACAAAAGACGGTAGATGCGTTTTTGTGTGTAGTGTATGTGTAAAACGTGTACATATGTAGACCTATATGTTCCCCCTAAGTTCATGCATGCATGTGTATTTAGGTATTTGCAGTGTGTTTGCACACATGCATGTATGTATTTTGGGTGTGATGGCATGAATATATAGTATGTGCGCTGGAAGTATGTGGTAGTGTGTTGCCCCATTTTTGTGTGTGTAATATATACATCTATAGGGTCATAGGAGATTACTAGGCTATCGACCCGGTGGTCATTTTAAGCCTAGCTGTTTCAGCCCAGTGTAATACCATAGCGTTACTAGTCAATGCCAAAGATTGCATTTGGTGATGACTGGCTGTGTCTAGGAGGGTTATGGGTGCTATCCCTAGTAAGGCTTTACAGTGCCCCATCCACTGGTGCAGGTTCGTCTTGAACAGTGTCTTAGAGGTGCTGTGGTTTATGTGAATTGGTAGCCTGTTCCAAAGATGTCGCAGTCACTGGGAGATGTGTCCCACCAGCATGTCATATTAAGTCGTAGGCCATATTTAAGTTCCTGGAATGGGTAGCCCTAGACCCATTTGATTCATGGATGTGCAGTAAGTTCATTTGGTTTGGGTCTTGGGTTGCTCTGTAGGCCAGGCATAAGTCACCCTAAGAAGTCTGTATGATACGGAGTATAGTGACAATGATTTTAGTCTGTTGGTGAAAGATACATGCTGGAGGCCCTTGGTCTTATTTGTTAGAAACCGCTGAGTTCTGTCTGATTGCCGTAGGTGCTTAGTACGGTACATACCGAATGGGGCGTTGTACTCTATTATGGGCGGGATAAGTGCTGAGTGTAGGGGTGTTGTAACTTCTTTTGGTCTTGAAAAGATGCCTTTACTGATCAAGTGAGCTGCATGGAAAGCTTTCCTTACAATGTTGGACACGTGGTGGAGCTTTCCTTACAATGTTGGACACGTGGTGGTTGAAGTTAAGGTCGCAGTCAACCTGTGATCCCAGGTCCCTTACCATTTCATGGGTACTTTGGGTATTATTGATTTGACAGTGTAAAGGGACATTGTTTTTGCCAAAGGGAGTAATGATGCATTTCTTTGCATTCAGTTCGAGACTGTGA